>NW_024731686.1:0-14106 GCF_018991925.1 Homarus americanus | reverse complement strand
AAAGTCCCCTGATCGAGTATAACAAAGTCCCATGATCGAGTATAACAAAGTCCCTTGATCGAGAAAAACAAAGCCCCCTGATCGAGTATAACAAAGTCTCCTCATCGAGTATAACAAAGTTCCCTTATCGAGTACAACAAAGTCCCCTGATCGAGTATAAGAAAGGCCCCTCATCGAACATAAGAAAGTCCCCTAATCGAGTATAACAAAAACCCCTGATCAAGTATAACAAAGTCCCCTAATCGAGTATAACAAATGCCCCTGATCGAGAATAAGAAAGTCCTCTGATCGAGTATAACAAAGTCCCCTCATCGAGTATAACAATGTCACCTGATCGAGTATAAGAAAGTCCCCTGATCGAGCATAACAAAGTCACCCTCATCGAGTATAACAAAGTCCCCTCATCGAGTATAATAATGTCGCCTGTTTGAGTATAACAAAGTTCCCTTATCGAGAATAACAAAGTTCCCTGATCGAGTATAAGAAAGGCCCCTGATCGAATAAAACAAAGTCCCCTAATCGAGTATAACAAAACCCCCTTTTTCAAGTATAACAAAGTCCCCTAATCGAGTATAACAAAGTCGCCTGTTTGAGTATACCAATGTTCCCTTATCGAGTATAACAAAGTCCCCTGATCGAGTATAAGAAAGGCTCCTGATCGAATATAACAAAGTCCCTATTCGAGTATATACAAACTCCCTTGATCAAGTATAACAAAGTTTACTGATCAAGAATAAAAAAGTCTCCTGATCGAGTATAACTAAGCCCCCTTGTCGAGTATAACAAAGTCCTCTGATCGAATTTAACAAAGGCCCCTGATCGAGTATAACAAATTCCCTGATCGAATATAACAAAGTCCCGTGATCGAATATAACAAAGTCCCCTAATCGAGTATAACAAAGCCCCCTAATCGAGTATAACAAAAGTCCCTGGTCGAGTATAACAAAGACCCCTGATCGAACAAAACAAAATCCCCTGATCGAGTATAACAAAGCCCCCTGATCGAGTATAACAAAGCAACCTAATGGAGTATAACAAAGTCCCCTGATCATGTATAACAAAGTTCCCTGATCGAGAATAACAAAGTTCCGTCACCGAGTATAACAAAGCCCCCTGATCGAGTATAACAAAGCACCCTAATGGAATATAACAAAGCCCCCTGATCGAGTATAAGAAAGGCCTCTGATCGAGAATAGCAAAGTCCCCTGACCGAGTATAACAAAGTCACCTGATCGAGTATAACAAAGTCACCTGATCGAGTATAACAAAGTCCCCTGATCGAGAATAACAAAGTCCCGTCATCGAGTATAACAAAGCCCCCTGATCGAGTATAAGAAAGGCCCATGATCGAATATAACAATGTCCCTAGTCGAGTATATACAAAGTCCCCTGATCGAGTATAACAAAGTCCCCAGATCTAGAATAACAAAGTCCCCTGATCGAGTATAACAAATCCCCCTCATCGAGTATAAAATAGCCCCCTGGTCGAGTATAACAAAGTCCCTGATCGAGTATAACAAAGCCCTCTGATCGAGTATAACAAAGCCCTCTCATCGAGGATAAAAAAACCTCCGGTCGAGTATAACAAAGTCCCCTGGTCGAGTATAACAAAGTCCCATGATCGAGTATAACAAAGTCCCTGATCGAGTATAACAAAGTCCCTTGATCGAGAAAAACAAAGCCCCCTAATCGAGTATAACAAAGTCCCCTGATCGAATATAACAAAGCCCCCTCATCGAGTTTAACAAAACTCCCTGATCAAGTATATAAAATTCCCCTGGTCGAGTATAATAAAGTCAACTGATCGAGTATAACAAAGTCCCCTCATCGAGTATAACAAACTCCCCTGATCGATTGAAAAATCACCCCTGATCGAGTAAAACAAAGGCCCCTGGTCGAGTATAAGAAAGTCAACTGATCGAGTATAACAAAGTCCCCTGATCGAGTATAACAAAGGCCCCAGATCGAGTATAACAAAGTTCCCTGATCGAATATAACAAAGTCCCAAGATCGAGTATAACAGAGTCCTTTAATCGAGTATAGCAAAGCCCCCTGATCGAGTATAACAAAGGTCCCTGATCGAGTATAACAAAGACCCCAGATCGAGTATAACAAAGTCTCCTGATCGAGTATAACAAAGCTCCCTGATAAAGTATAACAAAGCCCTTTTTTCGAGTATAACAAAGTCCAATGGTCGATTGTAACAAAGTCCCATGATTGAGTATAACAAAGTCCCCTGATCGACTATAACAAAGTCCCCTGACCGAGTATAACAAAGCCCCCTCATCGAGTTTAACAAAACTCCCTGTTCAAGTAAATAAAATTCCCCTGGTCGAGTATAATTAAGTCCCATAATAGAGTATAACAAAGGCCCCTTATCGTAAATAACAAAGGTCCGTGGTCGAGTATAATAAAGTCAACTGATCGAGTATAACAAAGTCCCTGATCGAGTATAACAAAGCCCTCTGATCTTGTATAACAAAGCCCTCTCATCGAGTATAAAAAAGCCTCCGGTCGAGTATAACAAAGTCCCCTGGTCGAGTATAACAAAGTCCCATGATCGAGTATAACAAAGTCCCCTGATCGAGTGTAACAAAGTCCCTTGATCGAGAAAAACAAAGCCCCCTTATCGAGTATAACAAACTCCCCAGATCGAGTATAACAAAGCCCCCTCATCGAGTTTAACAAAACTCCTTGATCAAGTATATAAAATTCCCCTGGTCGAGTATAATTAAGTCCCATGATAGAGTATAACAAAGGCAACTTATCGTAAATAACAAAGGTCCCTGGTCGAGTATAATAAAGTCAACTGATCGAGTATAACAAAGTCCCCTGATCGAGTATAACAAAGGCCCCTGATCGAGTATAACAAAGTTCCCTGATCGAATATAACAAAGTCCCATGATCGAGTATAACAAAGGCCTTTAATCGAGTATAGCAAAGCTCCCTGATCGAGTATAACAAAGGTCCCTGATCGAGTATAAAAAAGACCCCAGATCGAGTATAACAAAGTCTCCTGATCGAGTATAACAAAGCCCCCTGATAAAGTATAACAAAGCCCCCTTTTCGAGTATAACAAAGTCCAATGGTCGATTGTAACAAAGTCCCATGATCGAGTATAACAAAGGCCCCAAATCGATTGTAACAAAGTCCCAAGATTGAGTAAAACAAAGTCCCCTGATCGAGTATAACAAAGTCCCCTGATCGAGTATAACAAATTCCCCTCATCGAGCGTAACAAAGTCCCCTGATCGAGTATAACAAAGTCCCCTCATCGAGCGTAGCAAAGTCCCCTTATCGAGTATAACAAAGTCCCTTGATCGAGTATGACAAAGTCCCCTGATCGAGTATAAAGTCCCTGATCGAGTATAACAAAGTTCCCTGATCGAGTATAAACAAAGTCCCCTGATCGAGTATAAGTTACCCGATCCAGTATAACAAAGGCCCCTACGGAGTATAACTAACGCCCCCAATCGAATATAACAAAGTCCCTAGTTGAGAAAACAAAGTCCCCTAATCGAGTACAACAAAGCCCCCGATCGAGTATAAGAAAGTCCACTGATCGAGAAGAAAGTCCCCTGATCCAGTATATAACAAAGACTCTAATGGAGTATAACAGCGTCCCCTGATCGAGTTTAACAAAGTCCCAAGATCGAGATAACAAAAATCCTGATCTAGTATAACAAAGTCCCTGATCGAGTATAACAAAGTCCCCTGGTCCAGTATAACAAAGTCCCCGGATCGAGTATAACAAAGCCCCCATCGAAGTATTACAAAGTCCCCTGTCGAGGTAAAACAAAAATCCCCTGGTCTAGTATAAAAAAGTCCCTTGATCGAGTATAAAAAAGGCCCTTTATCGAGTATAACAAAGGCCCCTGGTCGAGTATAACAAAGTCCCCTGATCGAATATAACAAAGGACCCTAATGGAGTATAACAAAGTCCCAAGATCGAGTATAACAAAGTCTTCCGATCGAGTATAACAAAGTTCCCTGATCGAGTATAACAAAGTCCCCTAATCGAGTATAACAAAGTCCCCTAATCGAATATAACAAAATCCCCTGATCGAGTATAACAAAGTCCCCTGATCGAGTATAAAAAAGCCCCCTGATCGAGTATAACAAAGTCTCCTGATCGAGTATAACAAAGTCCCATGGTCGAGTATGACAAAGCCCCCTCATCGAGAATAACAAAGCCCCCTGATAGAGTATAACAAAGCCCCCTTTTTGAGTATAACAAAATCCCCTGGTCGAGTGTAACAAAGTCCTATGATTGAGTATAACAAAGGCCACTAATCGGGTGTAACAAAGGCCCCTGGTCGAGTATAAAAAGGTCCCCTGATCGAGTAAAGGAAAGTCCCCTGATCGAGAATAACAAGGTCCCCTGATCGATTATAACAAAGCACCCTGATCGAGTATAACAAATCCCCCTGATCGAGTATAACAAAGCACCCTAATTGGGTATAACAAAGCCCCCTGATCGAGTATAAGAAAGGCCTCTGATCGAGAATAGCAAAGTCCCCTGACCGAGTATAACAAAGTCACCTGATCGAGTTAACAAAGTCACCTGATCGAGTATAACAAAGTCCCCTGATCGAGAATAACAAAGTCCCGTCACAGAGTATAACAAAGCCCCCTGATCGAGTATAACAAAGCACCCTAATGGAGTATAACAAAGCCCCCTGATCGAGTATAAGAAAGGCCTCTGATCGAGAATAGCAAAGTCCCCTGACCGAGAATAACAAAGTCACCTGATCGAGTATAACAAAGTCACCTGATCGAGTATAACAAAGTCCCCTGATCGAGAATAACAAAGTCCCGTCATCGAGTATAGCAAAGCCTCCTGATCGAGTATAAGAAAGGCCCATGATCGAATATAACAATGTCCCTAGTCGAGTATATACAAAGTCCCCTGATCGAGTATAACAAAGTCCCCAGATCTAGAATAACAATGTCCCCTGATCGAGTATAACAAATCCCCCTCATCGAGTATAAAATTGCCCCCTGGTCGAGTATAACAAAGTCCCTGATCGAGTATAACAAAGCCCTCTGATCGAGTATAAGAAAGCCCTCTCATCGAGTATAAAAAAGCCTCCGGTCGAGTATAACAAAGTCCCCTGGTCGAGTATAACAAAGTCCCATGATCGAGTATAACAAAGTCCCCTGATCGAGTATAACAAAGTCCATTGATCGAGAAAAACAAAGCCCCCTGATCGAGTATAACAAAGTCCCCTGATCGAGTATAACAAAGCCCCCTCATCGAGTTTAACAAAACTCCCTGATCCAGTATATAAAATTCCCCTGGTCGAGTATAATTAAGTCCCATGATCTAGTATAACAAAGGCCCCTTATCGTAAATAACAAAGGTCCCTGGTCGAGTATAATAAAGTCAACTGATCGAGTATAACAAAGTCCCCTCATCGAGTATAACAAACTCCCCTGATCGATTGAAAAACACACCCCTGATCGAGTAAAACAAATGCCCCTCGTCGAGTATAACAAAGTCAACTGTTCGAGTATAACAAAGTCCCTGATCGAGTATAACAAAGTTCTCTGATCGAATATAACAAAGTCCCATGATCGAGTATAACAAAGTCCTTTAATCGAGTATAGGAAAGCCTCCTGATCGAGTATAACAATGGTCCCTGATCGAGTATAACAAAGACCCCAGATCGAGTATAACAAAGTCTCCTGAACGAGTATAACAAAGCCCCCTGATAAAATATATCAAAGCCCGCTTTTCGAGTATAACAAAGTCCAATGGTCGATTGTAACAAAGTCCCATGATCGAGTATAACAAAGTCCCCTGATCGACTATAACAAAGTCCCCTGACCGAGAATAACAAAAACCTCTGATCGAGTATAACAAAGCCCCCTCAACGAGCATAAAATAGCCCCCTGGTAGAGTATAACAAAGTCCCTGATCGAGTATAACAAAGCCCTCTGATCGGGTATACCAAAGCCCTCTCATCGAGTATAAAAAAGCCTCCGGTCGAGTATAACAAAGTCCCATGGTCGAGTATAACAAAGTCCCATGATCGAGTAAAACAAAGTCCCCTGATCGAATGTTACAAAGTCCCTTGATCGAGAAAAACAAAGCCCCCTGATCGAGTATAACAAAGTCCCCTGATCGAGTATAACAAAGCCCCCTCATCGAGTTTAACAAAACTCCTTGATCAAGTATATAAAATTCCCCTGGTCGAGTATAATTAAGTCCCATGATAGAGTATAAGAAAGGCCCCTTATCGTAAATAACAAAGGTCCCTGGTCGAGCTTAATAAAGTCAACTGATCGAGTATAACAAAGTCCCCTGATCGAGTATAACAAAGGCCCCTGATTGAGTATAACAAAGTCCCCTGATCGAGTATAGCAAAGTCCCTTGATCGAGAAAAACAAAGCCCCCTCATCGAGTATAACAAAGTCCTATGATCGAGTATAACATATTTCCCTGATCGATTATAACAAAGTAACCTGATCGAGTATAACAAAGTTCCAAGATTGCGTATAACAAAGCCTCCTTATCCAGTATAACAAAGTCCGCTGATCGAGTACAACAAAATCACCTAATCGGGTATAGCAAAGTCCCCTGATCTAGAATAACAAAGCCCCCTGATCGAGTATAGCAAAGGCCCCTGGTCGAGTATAACAAAGTCCCCTGATCGAGTATAACAAAGCCCTCTCATCGAGTTTAACAAAACTCCTTGATCAAGTATATAAAATTCCCCTGGTCGAGTATAATTAAGTCCCATGATAGAGTATAACAAAGGCCCCTTATCGTAAATAACAAAGGTCCCTGGTCGAGCTTAATAAAGTCAACTGATCGAGTATAACAAAGTCCCCTGATCGAGTATAACAAAGGCCCCTGATCGAGTATAGCAAAGTCCCTTGATCGAGAAAAACAAAGCCCCCTCATCGAGTATAACAAAGTCCTATGATCGAGTATAACATATTTCCCTGATCGATTATAAAAAAGTACCCTCATCGAGTATAACAAAGTCCCAAGATTGAGTATAACAAAGCCCCCTGATCGAGTATAACAAAGACCGCTGATCGAGTACAACAAAATCACCTAATCGGGTATAACAATGTCCCCTGATCGAGTATAACAAAGTCCCCTTATCGAGAATAACAAAGTCCCCTAATCGAGTATAACAAAGCCCCCTATTCGAGCATAGCAAAGCCCATGATCGAGTATAAAATAGTACCCTGATCGAGTATAACAAAGTGTCCTGATCGAGTATAACAAAGTCCCCTAATCCAATATAACAAAAGCCCCTAATGGAGTATAACAAAGGCCCCTGATCGAGTTGAAAAAAGTCCCAAGATCGAGTAACAAAGTCCACTCATCGTGTATAACAAAGTCCCCTGATCGAGTATAACAAAGTTCCCTTATCGAGTATAATAAAGCCCCGGATCGAGTACAACAAAGTCCCCTGATCTAGTATAACAATTTCCCCTGATTGAGTATAACAAAGTCCCCTGATCGAGTATAACAAAGTCCCTTGATCGAGTATAAGAAAGTTCCCTGATCCAGTATAACAAAGGCCCCTGGCCCCTAATGGAGTTTAACAAACGCCCCTGACCGAATATAACAAAGTCCCTAGTTGAGAAAATACAAAGTCCCCTGATCGAGTACAACAAAGCACCCTGATCGAGTATAAGAAAGTCCCCTAATCGAGTATAAGAAAGGCCAAGATCGAGTAAAACAAACTCCTCTGATCGAGTATAACAAAGTCCCCTAATCGAGTATAACAAAGTCCTCTTATCGAGTATAATAAAGGCCTGGATCGAGTATAACAAAATCCCCTGATGTAGTATAACAAAGTCCCTTGATCGAGTATAACAAAGTCCCCTGGTCGAGTAAAACAAAGTCCCCTTATCGAGTATAACAAAGCCCCCTCAGCGAGTATTACAAAGTCCCCTGGTCGAGTAAAACAAAATCCCCTGGTCGAGTATAACAAAGTCCCCTGATCGAGTATAACAAAGGCCCTTTATCGAGTATAACAAAGGCCCCTGGTCGAGTATAACAAAGTCCCCTGATCGAATATATCAAAGGACCCTAATGGAGTATAACAAAGTCCCAAGATCGAGTATAACAAAGTCTTCCAATCGAGTATAACAAAGTCCCCTGATCGGGAATAACAACGTCCCCTGATCGAGTATAACAAAGTTACCTGATCGAGTATAAGAAAGTCCCCTGATCGAGTAAAACAAACACCCCTGATCGAGTATAACAAGGTCCCCTGATCGATAATAACAAAGCCCCCTAATCGAGTAAAACAGAGTCCTCTGATCGAAGATAACAAAGTCCCTGATCGAGTATAACAAAGCCCCCTAATCGAGTATAACAAAGGCCCCTAGTCGAGTATAACAAAGTCCCCTCATCGAGTATAACAAAGTCCCCTGATCGAGTATAACAAAGTCCCCTGATCGAGTAAAACAAACACCCCTGATCGAGTATAACAAAGTCCCCTGATAGAGTCTAACAAAGCCCCCTGATCGAGTATAACAAAGTCCCCTGATCGAGTATAACTAAGCTCCCTGATCGAGTATAATAAATGACCCTAATGGAGTATAACAAAGTCCCAAGATCGAGTATAATAATGTCTTTCGATCGAGTATAACTAAGTCCCATGATGGAGTATAACAAAGTCCCCTCATCGAGTATAACAAAGTCCCCTCATCGAGCATAACAAAGCCCCCTGATCGAGTATAAGAAAGACCCCTGAACGAATATAACAAATTCCCTACTTCAGTATATACAAAGTCTCTTGATCGAGTATAACAAAGCCCCCTGAACGAGTATAACAAAGTCCCCTGATCGATTACAACAAAGTCCCCTGATCCAGTATAACATAGCCCCTCATCGAGTATAACAAAGTCCCCTCATTGGGTATAACAAAGTCCCCTTATCGAGCATAATAAAGCCCCGGATCGAGTATAACAAAGTCCCATGATCTAGTATAAAAAAGTCCCTTGATCAAGTATAACAAATTCCCCAGGTCGAGTATAACAAAGTCCCCTATCGAGTATAATAAAGCCCCGGATCGAGTATAACAAAGTCCCCTGATCGAGTATAACAAAGTTCCCTGATCGGATATAAGAAAGTCCCCTGATCCAGTATACCGAAGGCCCCAAATGGAGTATAAGAAAGGCCCCTAATGGAGTAAAACAAAGGCCCCTGACCGAATATAACAAAGGCCCCTGACCGAATATAACAAAGTCCCTAGTTGAGAATATACAAAATCCCCTGATCGAGTATAACAAAGCCCCCTCATCGAGTATAAGAAAGTCCCCTGATCGAGTATAAGAAAGTCCCCTAATCCAGTATAACAAAGGCCCCTAATGGAGTATAATAAAGGCCCCTGATCGAGTTTAACAAAGTCCCAAGATCGAGTATAACAAAGTCCCCTGATCGAGTATAACAAAGTCCCCTTTTCGAGTATAATAAAGCCCCGGATCGAATATAACAAAATCCCCTGATGTAGTATAACAAAGTCCCCTGATCGAGTATAACAAAGTCCCCTGGTCGAGTATAACAATGTCCCCAGATCAAGTATATCAAAGCCCCTCATCGAGTAAAACAAAACCCCTCATCGAGTATAACAAAGTCCCCTGGTCGAGAAAAACAAAATCCCCTGGTCGAGGATAACAAAGTCCAATGATCAAGTATAACAAAGGCCCTTTATCGAGTATAACAAAGTCCCCTGATCGAGTATAACAAAGGACCCTAATGGAGTATAACAAAGTCCCAAGATCGAGTATAACAAAGTCCTCTGGTCGAGTATAACAAAGTCCCCTGATCGAGTATAACAAAGGACCCGAATGGAGTATAAGAAAGTCCCCTCATCGGGAATAACAAAGTCCCCTCATCGAGTATAACAAAGTTCCCTGATCGAGTATAAAAAAGTTCCATGATCGAGTAAAACAAACACCCCTGATCGAGTATAACAAAGTCCTTGATCGAGTATAAAAAAGCCCCCTAATCGAGTATAACAAAGTCCCCTGATCGAACATCACAAAGTCCCCTGATCGAGTATAACAAAGCCCCCTGATCGAGTATAACAAAGGCCCCTGGTCGAGTATAACAAAGTGCCCTCATCGAGTATAACAAAGTCCCCTCATCGAGTATAACAAATTCCCCTGATCGAGTAAAACAAAGTCCCCTGATCGAGTATAACTAAGTCCCCTGATTGAGTATAACAAAGGACGCTAATGGAGTATAAAAAATTCCCAAGATCGAGTATAACAAAGTCTTCTGATCGAGTATAACAAAGTCCCTGATCGAGTATAACAAAGCCCCCAATGCAGTATAACAAAGTCCCAAGATCGAGTATATAACAAAGTTCCCTAATCGAGTATAACAAAGCCCCTGATCGAGTAAAACAGCGTTCTGGTCGAGTATAACAAAGTCCCCCATCGAGTATTACAAAGTCCCCTGATCGAGAGTATAACAAAGTCCTGATCGAGTAAAACAAAACACCCTGATCGTGTATAACAAAGTCCCCGATCGAGTATATCAAAGCCCCTGATCGAGTATAACAAAGTCCCCTGATCGAGTATAACTAAGTCCCCTTACTGAGGCAACAAAGGTCCCAATGGAGTATATAACAAAGTCCCAAGATCGAGTATAACAAAGTCTTCTGATCGAGTATAACAAAGTCCCCTGATCGAGTATAACAAAGGCACCCTGGTTGAGTATGACTAAGTCCCCTGATCGAGTATAACAAAGTCCCCTGATCGAGTATAACAAAGTCCCCTATTCGAGTGTAACAAAGTCCTCTGATCGAGTATAACAAAGCCACCTCGTCGAGTATAAGAAAGTCCCCTCACCGAGAATAACAAGGTCCCCTAATCGAGTATAATAAAGACTCCTGATTGAGTATAATAAAGTCCCCTGATCGAGTATAACAAAGTCCCCTGATCGAGTATAACAAAGTCCCCTAATCGAGTATAACAAAGTCCCCTGATCGAGTTTAACAAAGCACCCTGATCGAGTATAAGAAAGGGCCCTGACCGAATATAACAAAGTCCCTAGTTGAGTATATACAAAGTCTCCTGATCGAGTATAACACAGCCACCTGATCGAGCATAAAAAAGTCCCCTGATCGATTATAACAAAGTCCCCTCATCTTGTATAACAAAGGCCCCTAATGAAGTATAACAAAGGCCCCTGATCGAGTTTAACAAAGTCTCAAGATCGAGTACAACAAAGTCCCCTCATCGAGTATAACAAAGGCCCTTTATCGAGTATAACAAAGGCCCCTGGTCGAGTATAAAAAAGTCCCCTGATCGAGTATAACAAAGGACCCTATTGGAGTATAACAAAGTCCCAAGATCGAGTATAACAAAGTCTTCCGATCGAGTATAACTAAGTCCCCTGATGGTGTATAACAAAGTCCCCTCATCGAGTATAACAAAGTCCCCTCATCGAGCATAACAAAGCCCCCAGATCGAGTATAAGAATGGCCCCTGAACGAATATAACGAATTCCCTAGATGAGTATATACAAAGTCTCTTGATCGAGTATAACAAAGCCCCCTGATCGAGTATAACAAACTCCCCTTATCGATTACAACAAAGTCCCCTGATCCAGTATAACATAGTCCCCTCATCGAGTATAACGAAGTCCCCTGATCGAGTATAACAAAGTCCCCTAATTGAGTATAACAAAGGACCCTAATGGAGTATAACAAATTCCCAAGATCGAGTATAACAAAGTCTTCTGATCGAGTATAACAAAGCCCCAAGATCGAGTATAACAAAGTCCGCTGATCGAGTAAAATAAAGTCCCC
This sequence comes from Homarus americanus, assembly GCF_018991925.1. Taxonomy (NCBI): domain Eukaryota; kingdom Metazoa; phylum Arthropoda; class Malacostraca; order Decapoda; family Nephropidae; genus Homarus; species Homarus americanus. The sequence goes on along the minus strand of NW_024731686.1, from coordinate 2,315 downwards.
TGATCGAGAATAACAAAGTCCCCTAATCGAGTATAACAAAGTCCCCTTATCGATTACAACAAAGTCCCCTGATCCAGTATAACATAGTCCCCTCATCGAGTATAACGAAGTCCCCTGATCGAGTATAGCAAAGTCCCCTGATTGAGTATAACAAAGGACCCTAATGGAGTATAACAAATTCCCAAGATCGAGTATAACAAAGTCTTCTGATCGAGTATAACAAAGTCCCTAGATCGAGTATAACAAAGTCCCCCAATCGAGTATAACAAAGTCCCCTGATCGAGTATAACAAAGTCCCCTGATCGAGTAAAACAAAGCCCCCTCATCGAGTATAACAAAGTCCCCTGATCTAGTGTAACAAAGTCCTCTGATCGAGTATAACAAAGTCCCCTAATCGAGTATAACTAAGTCACCTGATCAAGTATAACTAAGTCCCCTGATTGAGTATAACAAAGGACCCTAATGGAGTATAACAAAGTCCCAAGTTCGAGTATAACAAAGTCTTCTGATCGAGAATAACAAAGTCCCCTGATCGAGTATAACAAAGCCCCCTAATCGAGTATAACAAAGTCCCCTGATCGAGTACTACTAAGTCCCCTGATTGAGTATAACAAAGGACCCTAATGAAGTATAACAAAGTCCCAAGATCGAGTATAACAAAGTCCTCTGATCGAGTAAAATAAAGCCCCCTCATCGAGTATAACAAAGTCCCCTGATCTAGTGTAACAAAGTCCTCTGATCGAGTATAACAAAGTCCCCTGATCGAGTATAACAAAGCCCCCTCGTCGAATATAAGAAAGTCCCTGGTCGAGTATAACAAAGTTCCTAATCGAGTATAACAAAGCCCCATGATCGAGTATAACCTATTCCCCGACTCGAGTATAACAAAGGCCCTTGGTCGAAAATAACAAAGTCTCTGATCAAGTAAAACAAATTCCCCTGATCGAGTATAACAAAGTCCCAAGATCGAGTATAACAAAGCCCCCTGATCGAGTATAACAAAGTCCCCTGATCGAGTAAAACAAACACTCCTGATCGTGTATAACAAAGTCCCCTGCTCGAGTAATACAAAGACCCCTCATCGAGTATAAAAAGTTCCCCTGATCGAGTATAACAAAGTCCCCTGATCGAGTAAAACAAACACCCCTGATCGTGTATAACAAAGTCCCCTGATCGAGTATAACAAAGCCCCCTCATCGAGTATAAAACAGTCCCCTGATCGAGTACAACAAAGTCCCCTGATCGAGTATAACAAAGTCCCCTGATCGAGTATAACAAAGTCCCCTGACCGAGACTAACTAAGTCCCTGATCGAGTATAATAAAGGACCCTAATGGAGTATAACAAAGTCTTAAGATCGAGTATAACAAAGTCCCCTGATCGAGTATGACAAAGTGCCCCTGATCGAGTATAACAAAGTCCCCTGATCGAGTATAACAAAGTCCCCTGATCGAGTATAACAAAGTCCCCTGATCGAGTAAAACAAAGCCCCATCATCGAGTATAACAAAGTCCCCTGATCGAGTACAACAAAGTCCCCAGATCGAGTATAACAAAGCCACCTCGTCGAGTATAACAAAGTCCTCTGATCGATTATAACAAAGTCCCCTAATCGGGTATAATAAAGTCCCCTGATTGAGTATAATAAAGTTCGCTGATCGAGTATAACAAAGTTCCCTGATCGAGCATAACAAAGTCCCTTGATCGAGAAAAAGAAAGCCCCCTCATCGAGTATAACAAAGTCCCCTGATAGACTATAACAAAGTCCCCTGATCGAGTAAAACAAACACCCCTGATCGTGTATAACAAAGCCCCCTGATCGAGTATAACAAAGCCCCCTCATCGAGTATAAAAAAGTCCCCTAATCGAGTATAACTAAGTCCCATGATTGAGTATAACAAAGGACCCTAATGGAGTATAACAAAGTCCCAAGATCGAGTATAACAAAGTCCTCTAAACGCTTAAAACAAAGTCCCCTGATCGAGTATAACAAAGTTCCCTGATCGAGTAAAACAAAGCCCCCTCATCGAGTATAACAAAGGCCTCTAATGGAGTATAACAAAGGCACCTGATCGAGTTTAACAAAGTCCCAAGATCGAGTATAACAAAGTCCCCTCATCGAGTATAACAAAGGCCCTTTATCGAGTTTAACAAAGTCCCCTGGTCGAGTATAACAAAGTCCCCTGATCAAGTATAACAAAGGACCCTATTGGAGTATAACAAAATCCCAAGATCGAGTATAACAAAGTCTTCTGATCGAGTATATCTAAGTCCCCTGATGGAGTATAACAAAGTCCCCTGATCGAGAATAACAAAG
>NW_024731685.1:0-22274 GCF_018991925.1 Homarus americanus | reverse complement strand
TGACTAGGACTCCGCAAAACTACAGGAAGATCTAATCAACAAAAAATCGAGTCGTCTAAAAAATGGCAGATGAAATTCAATGTGGACAAATGTAAAGTACTTAGTCCAGGAGAGGTAAAAAAAGAAACCAGATGAACAACGTTGTTATAGAGAAATCCGACTGTGAGAAAGATTTAGGAGTAATGATAAGTAGGAATCTTAAGCCAAGTAAACAATTTGTATTTGCTCGAAACAAGGCTAATAAAGTATTTGGTTTCATACAAAGGAGTGTTAATTACAAGACTAGCGAAGTCATCCTAAAACTATATCTTGCGCTTGTGAGACCTCACCTGGATTACGCAGTTCAATTCTGGTCACCGTAAGACAGAATGGATATAGAATCCCTAGCAAGAATTCAGAGGAGAATGACAAGACTAATCCCGGGCATTAAGAACCTTGGGTACGGAGACAGGTTAAAGCATCTCAATTTGTACTCCCTCGAGAGACGTAGAGTGAGGGGCGATATGATAGAGGTGTATAAATGGAAGTCAGGGCTAAACAAAGGGGACATTACAAAAATACTCAAACTATCCAACCAGGAGCGAACTCGTAACAATGGTCTTAAGTTAGATAAATTTAGATTTAGGCGCGAGATAGGTAAACATTGGTTTGGAAATAGAATAGTGGCTGAGTGGAACAAGTTACCAAACATCGTCATTAACTCTAATACCCTGGATAGCTTCAAACATAGGTTGGATGGATATATGAGCAATAGGGGTTGGGTGTAAACGGGACTGCCCAGTATGGGCCAATAGGCCCACTGCAGTTTCCTCCATTCTTATGTTCTTATGTTCTTCTTATGATCGGTGTGTGTGTGTGTGTGTGTGTGTGTGTGTGTGTGTGTGTGTGTGTGTGTGTGTGTGTGCGTGCGTGCGTGCGCGTGGTAATATAAAAACTAAGTGGAGGCGGGTACCTGGGTCACCTTTTTTAAGAAAATTTATCTTGGTCCATTAAATCCCAAATATATTATGGTCAACTCTTCCCCGACTTAGACGAGGGGTTAGCAGTCAAGGTGAATTAATTACTCCTGCCTGAACTCAAACTTGACCAGGTGACAATTTCCTCCAACAAATTTGAAATGAGTCCGACACAAAGACTGAAACAACAGAGCCTCGAGAATCACACCACTGGATCTGACACCACTGTACCAATGTTTCATTATCATGTACTGTATTGTAAACTCCTAGCACCCAGAGGAACATTCTAAAACATATAGCTGTACACACACACACACACACACACATAGTTGCAGGCTTTAAAGCTAGAGCGATAAAAAGCTGGATGGGCTATACATATGAATTATAAAGGTTTAAAAGCATCTCAAAGTATTTTCGTGAACGGTGGTATCGTTCTAAAAGGGATAAGCAAAACAAAAACGAACCTGATAATTCCACCGAGTGTATACAGTGAGTAACTGTGAAACATTGTCAATGAATCACTGTATATGCAAACTCAAGTGGATATATTGATCCTATAATCAGTGGATCCTATAATCAATAAGGTGGGAATACAGGCGCACATTCATCACCAGACACTTGTATATAAAGAACGTTAGGTTGGGTTAGGTTAGGTTAGACAGCCTTACCTCATTTAGGAAGTACCAAAAGGGTTTAGTACGTTTGAAGATCATGTGGAGATAAATGTAAAAGTTGCGAAAAACGGAGATTGAGGGAACACCACGTGATGACCAGTACGAACACTTCCTCCAGCAATACACAATGAACAGTAACACCACTGCCAGACCCACAGTCCACGTTGATGCCTCCATACTTGTTTTATTCCCTGGGTTTTTCTCTCTCTTGTTTTTTTATTGTTTCATATTCCACTTCTTGTCGTGTCATATACGTTCTCCGTGTCTCCCCTTGCTCAATCTGAAGAAGTAAAAAATTAATATAGATTAGAGTGTCGTAGTTTAATTTTTTCCCAGGACAAGATAACAGTATCCAGTCACATCTGAGCCTCAGTAAAATTGGGGTACTATTGCAGGGGCGAGTCACCTGAAGATTAACCACCCCACCTTATATTCCCTGAAGATTAACCACCCCACCTTCTATTCCCCGAAGATTAACCACCCCACCTTATATTCCCTGAAGAATAACCACCCCACCTTATATTCCCTGAAGATTAACCACCCCACCTTATATTCCCTGAAGATTAACCACCCCACCTAATATTCCCTGAAGATTATCAACCCTTAATCTGTATGTATATTCTGTATGCTGTATTTATATTATGCTATGTATATTATGTATGTGCTCCATTTATGTATTATTTATTTAGCCTAGCTAGTAGCGTGTGGCAATGTATTTATCAATGTCCCACATGCTTAATTAATGTGCCTGGCGACGTATGGAAGCTGCTAATGTATCACTTGCCATACGTCGTCTATAGAGCAGTTGACCAGCGGACAGGTTGAAGAGCACTACTCCCCTTGTGTACATATCTCTTATCCAGTAAATCGAACCTACAAAATCTATACAGGTGTTTGTGTTCGCTCCTGTATATTGAACTTATTACCCAGAACACGAACATGGCGCAGTGAACTGGTTTTACTGGATAATTACGAGTGACAGTGCAAAGTTTGTGGAAAGCCGGCTTATGGACTCCTTCCCTGTGTCAACCAACCGCCGCCCGCCACCCCTCCTCGAAGAATTTAGCAACTTTGAGCAGTGTCAGTGACAGTGATTTTCTGTGAAGTGTTTAGTGCATTGTGTGTTTCGTGCCATACATGTGTGACCTTGTTCTAAAGGATTCCCAAGGTACACGGCATGTTCTGGGCATTTGTAAGGAGTAAAGTTTTCACATCCTCCTCTTGTCTTGCCTGAGGGGTAACTGACGCTCCTCGCCGTCTCCACCCCCCCCCCTCACAGCTCGAGAAGACTGCTCCCACCCAGACGCGCGCACACACACATACATGTACTAACACTCACTGACCGCGGCGGCTCCCTTATATATATTTTATATATATAACCTACTTATCTGTGTATTTAATTAATTTTTTGTCTGAGATCTTGTTGATACGACGGGCTGACCGGTCAACACTGATTTAAGACACAGTACACAGATGAAGTAGTTATGTCTCGTGCCTTAGGTAGCCGTGGAGCCAGCGCCCGGATGAGTCAGTCGGATGATAGCTCCGCAGAGATGGATGACCAGGCTGACCATGACGCCCCAGCTACCACAACATCGCGCAGCCCTTCACCTCGATATTCAGCGTTGTCTCCAGAGATAATTGCTTTAATGGAGTTTATGAGAGATGAAAGGCGCGAGGATGAAGCTAACAGACGTGCGGCAGACGAACGCAGAAGACAAGCAGAGGCAGAGAGAGACCACCAACGGAGATTGGAAGACAGTGCACGGTTTGAAGCCTTGATATCTCGCCTCACTGTTAACCAACCCCCTGGCTCTAACACTGCCTCGGTACTGAATGGTTCAGATACCTCATCAATGCTCTCTTCACGCCCACCAGCCCCACCTAAAGCAGCTGCTCAAACACCGCCCATCTTGAAGCCTGATGTGACTTACCAGACTTTTCGTGAATGGCGGCGACGGTGGACTGATTATGCTACAATGGTGAATCTCCAGAGTTTGTCACAGCCTAAACAACTCATCCAGCTGCGTATGTGCCTGTCCTTGGAAATTCAGCGTGTCTTAGAACATACGCTGCAGGTACCTCCGACCTCTTCGCTGTCTGTAGAGGAGGTACTGGACATTCTACAACGGCACATCAAAGGACAGCAGAATGAAGCTCTGCGCAGGAGGGAATTGTTTAGCTGCAGACAGATGGAGGGTGAGACTTTTGACGCCTTTTATGTACGTCTTAAGAGAGCCTCGGAAGAGGTAGATATATGTCTAGGCCACCACCAGCAGTGCGAGGAGACCCAGTTGAAGCAGGTGATCCTGATGGGTGTTAAGGACGAGGAACTTGTCCAACGCCTCACCTCCCTCGACTCTTCCTCTTCTCTCAAGGATGTGTTGACGATATGTCGCTCCTATGAGGCTGCCAGGTGTGCCACCTCTGCCATCCGAGCTCCCCCTACAGCTGTACGCGCTGTGTCCCGGTACAAGAAGGACAAGAAGTCTGCTCCTACGCCTTCGCCCACCACGTCCACGCCCGGTTCATTTTGTACTAACTGTGGTAAGCAGCACGGAACACAGGTGTGTCCAGCTGCTCAGTCTACCTGCAACAGTTGTGACCGTAAGGGCCACTGGTCGCTCACAGTGCGGTGCCCAGCTAAGTACGTACAGCGCAATGTGTGCGGTCGTCTGGGCCACTATGACAAGTGTTGCCCTTCCAACAAACCCAAGGGACAGCGTCGGCGGAAGCTTCAGCGCCCTTCTACCAGTAAGGGCCGCCCACAGTCTTCCAATCAGAGGCACGACGACCCTGGACAAAGCCCGACCCATATTAGGAGGGTGTACTCCTCGCATCCCAGGACCAAAGTTCCCCAGTACATCAGTGTCATCGTGACCTATGGCAGTGTGTCATCCCGTCTTCAGATGTTGCCCGACACCGGCGCTGATGCTACAGTCATCGGTCCCCAGCATTTGCAATGCTTGGGGCTCTCTCCAAGCGATCTAGGACCGCCTCCCAAGGACCTCTGCGTCACGGCAGATGGTTCACAGATGGCCCCAGCCCTAGGTTCACTCTATGCACATGTCACCTCTGGCAACAGGTCGTGTCAAGCCTGGATTGACGTGCATAATGGTGTCCCGACTCCTTTGCTGTCCTACAGACATTGTCAAGAGTTGGCCATCATCTCCCAGGACTTCCCAACACCGATTCTCGAGGTAAAATACGCCAACAGGGTGCACGAAAGGAGCAGCAACTACCCTGCTGCCGCCCTACCCCTACCTCTGGCCAGTGATACCTCTCCTTCCGTAGTTGTCCCTGCTGCTTCAAGTCTCCACGCCTTGGCTCGCCTCCACGACAGTCACTGTGGAGCCGAGGCCACCAAACGGCATGCAAGACAGACTGTGTTCCGGCCTGGCATCGACCCCGACATCTCCAATGCTGTCCAGGTGTGTAAGCCCCGCCACGTACTACAACCCAGCCAGCAGCAGGAACCCTTTATGAGTGACGACAACCCCACCCGCCCCTTTGAATCTGTGTCAGCCGACTTTTTCTCTGTGTCAGGAAAGTCCTTCCTTGTTATCATCGACCGTCTCTCTGGTTGGCCGGTTGTCATCAAGTGCGGTAATGACACGACGTCTGCCGCCACCATCAGCAAGTTCCGCCACTACTTCCGTGACGTGGGCGTTCCTGTGCGCCTGCGAACCGACGGAGGGCCTCAGTTCACAAGCCGGGACTTTGCTGTGTTCCTCGACCGATGGGGAGTCCGGCATGTGTTGTCATCGCCCCATTACCCGCAGTCCAACGGCCACGCTGAGGCTGCTGTCAAATCCCTGAAGCACCTCATCCTTAAGGTGGCCCCTTCTGGGAACATTGACTGCGAGGCCTTCGACCGGGGTCTTCTTGAACTCCGCAACACACCTAACTACACCGGACGCTCCCCTGCCCAGGTTTTGTATGGACGCCCCCTTCGTTCTTGTGTCCCTGCTCACCCTCAATCCTTCTCCAAGGAGTGGCAGGCCAAGACAGAGGATTGTGATCGCCGAGCCGCCGAACGTGTTCAGGACGTCGTCGCCCGCTACAACGACCACGCCCGTTCTCTCCCCAGGTTGAGTGTCGGCACCCAAGTCCGTGTTCAGGACCCGACCTCCCTACGTTGGGACAAAGTAGGCGTAGTCATGGGTCTCGGTAGGTCACGGGACTACCAGGTGCGGTTACCCAGTGGTCGTGTGTGGTGGAGGAACCGCCGTTTTCTCCGCCCCGTAACAATGCCTTCTGCTGACCCCGCCACCAGTGTTGAGTCCCATACCCTTCCCAGTGATCTAGTCCCTCGACGCTCAGAACGGATCCAAAAGAAAAGGTCCGCTCAAGACTTTGCTATGAGCGTATAGGGGGGAGGGAGGTGTATGTATATTCTGTATGCTGTATTTATATTATGCTATGTATATTATGTATGTGCTCCATTTATGTATTATTTATTTAGCCTAGCTAGTAGCGTGTGGCAATGTATTTTTCAATGTCCCACATGCTTAATTAATGTGCCTGGCGACGTATGGAAGCTGCTAATGTATCACTTGCCATACGTCGTCTATAGAGCAGTTGACCAGCGGACAGGTTGAAGAGCGCTACTCCCCTTGTGTACATATCTCTTATCCAGTAAATCGAACCTACAAAATCTATACAGGTGTTTGTGTTCGCTCCTGTATATTGAACTTATTACCCAGAACACGAACATAATCTAACCTACATTACCTAAATTTACACCCCCCAAATAAAAATGGGCTGGTTGATCTTTAGGTGAGATAAACTGGGACTGTATAATCTTTAGGTAATTCATTTTAAACGGGAATAGTTTGTTTTTTTCATAATTTATGCTGACCAGTTGTACACTTCCTCACAACTCCAGTTACAGGCTTTCTTTTTGTAATAACTATCATATATTATTTACAACTGATTTGGAGAGGTGAGGATGAACCACACTGGCTCAATGCAACATACTGGCTCATTGCACCACACTGGGCCAATGCATCACACTGGCTCATTGCATCACACTGGGACAATGCACCACACTGGCTCAGTGCATCACACTGGGTCAATGCATCACACTGGCTCATTGCATCACACTGGGTCAATGCATCACACTGGCTCATTGCATCACACTGGGTCAATGCATCACACTGGCTCATTGCATCACACTGGGTCAATGCATCACACTGGCTCATTGCATCACACTGGGTCAATGCATCACACTGGCTCATTGCATCACACTGGGTCAATGCATCACACTGGCTCATTGCATCACACTGGGTCAATGCATCACACTGGCTCATTGCATCACACTGGGTCAATGCATCACACTGGCTCATTGCATCACACTGGGTCAATGCATCACACTGGCTCATTGCATCACACTGGGTCAATGCATCACACTGGCTCATTGCATCACACTGGGTCAATGCATCACACTGGGTCAATGCATCACACTGGCTCATTGCATCACACTGGGTCAATGCATCACACTGGCTCATTGCATCACACTGGGACAATGCACCACACTGGCTCATTGCATCACACTGGGACAATGCATCACACTGGCTCATTGCACCACACTGGGACAATGCATCACACTGGCTCATTGCATCACACTGGGTCAATGCATCACACTGGCTCATTGCATCACACTGGGTCAATGCATCACTCTGGCTCATTGCACCACACTGGGACAATGCATCACACTGGCTCATTGCATCACACTGGGTCAATGCATCACACTGGCTCATTGCATCACACTGGGTCAATGCATCACACTGGTTTATTGCACCACACCAGGACAATGCATCACACTGGCTCATTGCATCACACTGGGTCAATGCATCACACTGCCTCAACACAGGATGCGATTTTTCCCCACCATGTATTACCCAAACTACTTTTACTATTGTATTCAAATTACCAGCAAGTAAATGTCCAGGTAACCCTTTCTAAATAAAAACCCCTTTATATTACTTTATTTACTTAATTCATGTTGAAAATAATGAATTACAACTTGAAAATAGCCCAAACAAGTAATGTGGTTAACAAGTGTATGGTAATGTTAAAAGCATTACAAACCAACGTACTATTTAACTGAATAGAAAAATCCAAACATTTATAAAATAATAATAGTGAAATATGAGCAAACACACAAAAAGTATAAATTGCTAGTTCAACATAAGAAATTTTTAACTCTAACGCTAAGTCACAAATAGGCACATTTAACATATCTAACAAGCATCATCCGTAACCTTAATAATTTAATAACTAATCATTGTGACTGTAAGAAGCGCTGGAAAAAACGCCAATAAAAACAAGGCGTAGACTAACTCATTCTTGGCAACTTCCACACACACACACACACACACACACACAGACTGATATAGCTATGAGAACAGCTCAGTCCAAACCATTGTATAAATTATCAACAACTCGTAATCAACCAATGTATTCACTCCCAGCCAATTTTATCTTTTTTGCACTGTCAGTATGTTAAAACGCCCTGTAGTATAACCTTCTCCCCCACCTTGTTATTATATATCATAATTGTATCACTTACGTTAATTGTATACTATTTATCAATCAAGTGACCCATTCCCCAATTATGTAACTGAATATTTTCAACCTTTTGGCTGCCGTGATCTTTCAATACACAGTAAATTATTATTATTATTATTATTAGACATACACAGTTACACACACAGATATACACAGTTACACACACAGATATACACAGTTACACACACAGATATACACAGTTACACACACAGATATACACAGTTACACACATACACATAGAAATACACAGTTACACACTGACATACACAAACCACTCACACAGACATACACACATACCCACACAAACACAAACACAGACATACACAGACAAACACAAACACAGACCCACACACACATACACAAACACAGACCCACACAGACATACACAAACACAGACCCACACACACATTCACAAACACAAACTAAAATTAAAACGCTCTACCAACCCCATTGACTTACCAATGAAACTATTCAAGGAGTTCTCCCCGGAGCTTGCTAAACCCCTCTGCTCCATCATCAATGCTTCTCTCAGTCAAGCCAGATGCCCAGCTGACTGGAAGACCTCTTATGTATCACCAGTGCCCAAGTCAACCAGCCCACAATCCTTAAATCAGCTACGACCTATTGCAATCACCCCAATACCCAGCCTAATCTGTGAAAGTTTTGTGTTTGACTGGGCTTATGCTGATATTGCAGGAGTCGTAGACCCTCAGCAATTTGGCAACATGAAAACTTCCTCCACCACTCACTGTCTTGTCAGCTTTCTCGATTACATATACCGCCATCTCGAGAAACGAAAAACGTCTGTAGCTGTCGCCTTCATTGATTTCACTAAAGCGTTCGACCTAGTCGACCACAATATAATCATAAACAAAGCTATTGACCTCGGGCTTCGGAGAAGTCTCATACCATGGCTTACAGACTTCCTCAGTGACCGACGCCAAGCTGTACGCTTCCGAGGGGCTGTCTCCACCTTTCAGTCACTCACCTGTGGCGTCCCCAAGGCACCAAGATGGGACCACTCTGCTTCCTTATGCTCATCAATGATGCCCTAAGAGAAACCCCTGCTCGCTGGAAATATGTCGACGACTCCACCATTGGGATCAGCGTCAACAATTCTGCTCCCAACTATACCGCCCTTCAGGATTTATTGAACAGTCTCCAAAACTGGGCCACCAACAACCATGTCACCATCAACCATACCAAGACCATGGTTATGCACATCAACCTCTCCTCCGACATTGTCCCACCTCCCTCCATTACCCTAGGTCCGAACACACTCCAGGTTGTAGATTCCACGAAGCTCCTCGGCGTCACCATAGACAACAAACTAAATTGGAAACCACACGTCAGTGAAGTTGTCAAATCCTCCAGTTTCCGTCTCCACCTCCTCCGCCGACTCAAGTCCCTCGGAGTTCCCGCACACGAGCTCCTCAGTGTATACACAACATTCATACTTCCCAAGCTCACCTATGCCTCCCCCACCTGGTCTTCCTCCCTAAATGCCACACAACGTAAACACCTAGAAAAAGTGCAAAAGAGGGCATGCAAGATTATTCTCTCCCCTTCCTACTCCACATATCAAGAAGCGCTCAACACACTGACCCTTTCGACTCTCACTGACCATCACCACGGCCTCATCTGCAAATTTGGTAAGAAGCTTCTACACCATCCCCGACACCGGCCCCTACTACCACCTGAGATCCCCTGTCCGAGAATTGCTGTTCGACACCACAACCGCATCCAGCCCATACGTGCACGAACTGATCGCTATAAGAACAGCCCAGTCCCAACCATTGTAAAAATTATCAATAACATGTAATAAATCAGTGTATTCACTCCCAGTAAACACTGCTCCCTACACTGTCACTATGTTGAAATGAACTGTAGTCTGAGCTGATCCCCATCTAAGTTACTATATGTCTTATTTGTGTCACTTATGTCACTTGTATATTATTTGTAATTCGTAACCCATTCCCCTAATATGTAACTGTATATTTTCAGCCTTCTGGCTGCCAAGCTCTTTCAATAAACCGTTAATTATTATTATTATTATTATTAAACACAGACCCACACAGACATACACAAACACAGACCCACACACACATACATACACAAACACAGACCCACACAGACATACACAAACACAGACCCACACAGACAAACACAAACACAGACCCACACGTAAACAAAATACTCTTAAATTTCTCAGTGATTTGTAAGTTAAATTTCAAATATAAAATCTAAAGCGGGATATGACTTATATTAGGAATCTTTGAGAATTCGAATAAATATATACTGTAGATTCAAACCTCAAACTAAACATTTACACTTCACATAACCTGCCATGGGCGACGGTCCACTTACGAATTGGTAAAAACAGAGTCAACAATGTACACAGATATTGTGCTCTTAACACTATGACTAAGGTTCAAAAGTGACTGGGGCTATCAGCTTACCTTGATAACCTGTGGGTGTTGGCTACACTGATCTACAGCAGGTTGATACCACATACCCCAGGAATATTGATTATCTAAAGTTAATTCTATTACCCAATAACACCATTGTAATATTTATTTAGAAATACGAAGAATATAAGATATTTTCAGAAATACTTGTACATTTTGGGGGAATGTTTGGTACTTATAATAAATGCCTCGTTTTTTTATGACGCTGTAAGGCAACTTTAACTGACGTAACCTGATGCCTCAGCTGACGACAAAGTGATGCAATAATTACCTTTTTTATTTGTTTAGAATTTTACAAAAGTTTCACTTGATAAGTATCTTAACAGACGCCTAAATTTTCAAGTTCCACGTCGTAACTTGAAAATCAAAGCGCATCTGGGAGGAGAATTATTAGAAAAAAATATCTTTCACAACCGTCCGAATTTCTAGATTTTTTTTTTATTTTTTTTATTTATTTATTGGGCACTCCCCTACAGCCTTGTGCAAGGTGAAGCGCAGAAGCGTTTACAGTGCCCAACAAGGAAGCATGCTAACTTCATGCTTGCCTTTATGTCTCATGAGTTAAGGGCGTAGAAGCCTGAAGAGTCAATGGTTTATGTCATCAAGTTATTGGAAGCTCCAACAACTTGTCCCCGAATACGAATTCGCAACTTTCGATTTACACCAGGTACCTACTTTACTGCTAGGTGAACAGGGACTAATGGGGGCCAGGAAGTATGTCCAAACAACTTCCACCGACCCGGGAATTTCTAGATAACGCCACAGCTTTGATTAAGGTCACTGTTGTATGATCTGAGTTTTTTGAATAGTATGTTTTGCCTTTGTGCATTAAGTAACTCATTATTTAATTTGTCGTGGAACTCGGCAACCTCAGATCTCGTTATCAGGTCGGTTTCAATCGTCAGGTCCAATAGTTCACCCCCAAGCGTGATACCCCTTCTCTCAACAGCCTCTTCAAACTATCAAAGTTTGCCCTTCTGAAATCTGGGACTTTTGTGGAATTTTCCTTATGGCTACCCTGGAAATCTAACTGGAATCTAATTTCTTTGTGATCGCTGTTTGCAAGTTTGTTCCCTACTGTGGTGTGGTGGATGTAATCCTAGACAAGGTTCTTGAAACTCCAGGGCACGAGCAGTAGATATATTCAATAAGTGTACAAGACTGGGCGTGATAGCCAACCGATACAGGAACGATTACTAGGGACCCCGGACCGTAGGTAGGCCGAGGCCGATCTGAGGGAAATTAGCTAGCCAGGCAAGGGGAGTTGCTAGACATTCCTAGGACAATAAATGAGGTCTTCTAATTACTCGACTAGCGCGGTACAGACATAGTACATCGGGACATAGTAAATGAACATAGGCATTAGACATAAGCATGGACATCAGACATGCTATAATAATATGTAGTAATACAGACATGTGAATAAATGGTACAATGAATGGTAACAAGAGTCCTGGTGTCAGGCGTGTTCACATATCTTGGTATGTACATATCTATACACCTCCCTCCCCCTTTACGCTCGTAGTGCAATCTCGAGCGGCTACGGACTCTTTTTCCATGAGTCGGGGGGAGCGGCGAGGGACAATGGGAGGATCAACTGACGACCTTCGTTCCTGGTCTGGGCAAGGGGACACAGGGGACGGGGAGGAAGGTTCGTCACTAGAGGGTGGCACTGGGCGGAGGTGGCGTCTGTTTCGCCACCACACACGACCACTGGGGAGGCGGACTTGGTACGAACGAGGCTCGCCACGGCCCATGACGACCCCAACCTTGTCCCAGCGGTGTGACGTCGGGTCCTGGATTCGTACTTGCTGGCCGACGGCCAACCTGGGAAGGGGGCGGGCTTGGGCGTCATAGTGGCTTGTCACTTGGGCCATCCGGGCAGCCTCACGGCGGTCACACTCGTCCGCCTTGATCTGCCATTCATCTAAGAAGGACTGGGGGTGGGCAGGCACACAAGTACGAAGGGGGCGGCCATACAACACCTGGGCAGGAGAGCGTCCGGCAGGGGTAGGGGTGTTACGGAGTTCCAGTAGGCCCCTGTCGAACTCCTCGCAGTCCAGGTTCCCCGTCGGTGCTGTCTTGAGGATGAGGTATTTTACGGACTTTACCGCTGCCTCGGCGTGGCCATTCGCCTGCGGGTAATGAGGGGAGGTGACGATGTGGTGGACGCCCCAGCGTTCGGCGAAGCTCTTGAACTCGTGGCTATTGAACGGGGGCCCACCGTCGGTTCGGAGGCGGAGAGGCACTCCGACTTCCCGGAAGAAGCAACAAAACATCCGGATGACCCTGGAAGAGGTGGTGTCCCGACCACAGGGAACTACCACGGGCCATCCAGAGAGCCTGTCGGCGACCACCAGGAAAGACTTTCCGGCCACATTAAAGAAGTCGGCGGACACGGACTCAAAGGGCCGCTTTGGGAGGTCATTGCACAGGTACGGCTCTTGTTGCTGGCTGGGTTGGAGTTGCTGGCAAGGCTCACAGGCCTCAACCGTGCTCTTAATATCGGCGTCAATACCAGGCCAGAAGACGGTCTGACGGGCTCTGCGCCTGGTGGCTTCAACGCCGCGGTGGCTGTCATGGAGGCGGGATAAGGTGCGCCGGCGGAGGGCAGCGGGAACGACGATCCTGGGGCCGTACAACACCAGCTCTCCGTCCGCATAGAGGCTATCCCTTAGCTTCCAGAAGGGGAGGGCGGAGGCGTGAATGTCGTAGCGGTTGGTGGGGAATCCAGCGGAGACGTAGTCGAGGAGTTGGACGTATGCCGGGTCTTGAGCGGCGGCGATGCGAAGCTCCTGGAGAGTCCTATCGTCTTCGATGGAGGGCGTCGTCGTCGTCTTGTCAGCAAGAGAAGTGGCTGTGTGTGTCACTAAAGACCGAACGTGAGCAGCGGCCGTGGTACAGTCGACTTCATCTTCAGGTGTGGGGCGACTAACAGGGGCTCGGGAGAGGGCGTCTGGTATGCACAGAAGCTTCCCGGCGCGCCACACAGCTGTAAAGACGTAAGGGGCGGTCTTCTCTTTGAGACGTTGGAGGCGAGGATTTTCGATGGCGTCCAACGTGTAGTGATTAAGAATGGGTATGAGCGGGCGATGGTCCGTCATGAGGGTGAAATGCCCAAGGCCGAACAGGTAAAGGCGGCACTTGGCCATAGCCCAGGCGACTGCCAGCATCTCTAGTTCAATGGTGGCGTATCTGGTCTCCGTGTCCGTCAAAAACCTGGAGCCACACTGAACTAAGCACAGTCTACCCTGGCCGTGGTCTTGAAGGAGGGCATATCCGAGGCCGTATAGACGGGAGGCGTCGGTCTGGAGGACCACTGGTAAGGACGGGTCGAAGGGTGCCAGGACTGGTGGTGACAGCAACGCCTTCTTAACATTCCTGAACGCTAGGTCGTGGTCAGGAGTCCAGAGGAAGGAGCGCTTGGGGCTCATGAGGGGGCGTAGAGGTTGGGCTGATGTGGCGATTTTAGGGGAGAAGTCGGCCAGCTGATTTACCAGGCCCATAAATGAGCGAAGGTCGGTCAGGTTCGCTGGAGTAGGGAAGTCCCTGATGGCCTTGACCTTCTCCTCATCAGCTGAGATCCCCTCTGGCGAGATGTTGTAGCCGCAGTAGTTAACTTGGGGGGCGGCGACCACAAATTTATCTTTGTTCAGGGTGATACCATGGGCACGACATCTTGTGAGCATCAGATGAACTCGGTTCAAGTGGGCCGGGAGATCATCGTCGAAGAGCAGGATGTCATCTACGACCTTCACGCAGTTGGTGACACCCTGCAGAGCCATATCCCCACGGAGGCAGTACGCATCCCCCGTTGCTGCGAAGCCCATGGGTCCGCGGCAGTGTTGGAAGCGGCCGTAGGGCGTGATGAATGTAGTGAGGTGGCGATCTTCTTCCGCCAGGTCGACTTGCCAGTACCCATGTAGTGCATCCGCCGTGGTAAAGAACTTTGCAGACGGGGTGACGCTGCGGACTGCTTGGATGGGCGTAGGCGATGGATGGGCGGGACGGGAGACCTGCGAGTTGAGATGGGTGAGGTCCACTGTGATGCGAACACCTACAGGCTTGGGTGCCAAGACCATAGGGTGGCACCACTCGGAGGGCTCCTCACCGGCGTGTCTGATGATCCCCTGCTGCACCAGAGAATCGAGCTCCGCCTTCACCTTGTCCCGTATGGCAAAGGGGATAGGCCTGGGTGTGTGGATGGCGAAAGGCGTCGCGCCAGGCTTGAGGTGGATTCTCATCGGGGGGCCTGTCATCTTCTTGAGCGGCGTCTTCTGGAGGTCGGGCTTGGAGACAAGGACGTCGCTGAACTGACGAAAAAAGAACTCCCGGGCGGCAGCAGGTGTGGTCATGGCTGAAACAGGTATCTCTGCACACCTGTTGAGGTGTGTCACAGCGAGGATGGGCTTTGGGAACTCGGATGAGACGATGGCCAAGTCCTGACAATGGCCACATGACAAGAGAGGGGTTTGGATGCCCTCATGGACGTGGACTGTGGCAAGGCAAGACTTGGGACCGAGCTGTAGTGTTGCCTTGAAGCAACCCAAAGGTGGAGACATCGGGGACCCGTCCGCTGTGAGCACGTCGTTCATGGCTGTGGGTGACAGGCTACTCCTGGGGATGTTGAGGGCGTCCAGGTGTGTTGGTCCAATCACCGTGATGTCCGCGCCCGTGTCAGGTATCATCAGGAGGTTGGAAGAGTTGGTACCGTAGGACAGACGAACATTGACGGGCTTGGGGGACCTGTCACTCGAGGTATCATCCACGCGTCGGCATCCTTTGTTATTCTTGGGAGACGGTGGTGTGGACGTTCTGTCGGGCTGTGAAGAGACGTTTTGACCTGGAGATGGAGGCTTCTTGGTGGACCTGCAACACTTGGCGAAGTGTCCTTGCTTGTTGCAAGCGTTGCATGAGGCCTTGTTGGCAGGACATCGAGGTGTGCGGGGCCAATGGCCTTGAAACCCACAGTTTCGACATGTACTATCAGCCGCAGGGCACTTTCCTGGACCATGCTGGTGCTGACAGTTTCTGCAGGATTCGGGAGAAGAAACTGGTGACTGTGACGGGGGCTGTGGAGAGGACGTCGTCTGCATCTGGCGTTGATTCCTCTTGTAGGTGGAGACGGCGTGGACTTGAGATGGCGATGAGTGTATAGCTGAGGCAGCCTCTCTTGTGGCCTCATACGACCTGCAACAGGTGACGAAGTCGGTGAGGGAAGAGGCGGCGTCGAGGGTGAGGAGTTTCTGAAGCAGGTCCTCGTCACGTACACCCATCAGCAAGATCATCTTGAGCTGGATCTCAGCACAGGTTACAGGATCGCCTGTACATAGGTCCACCTCGGCTGCTAGGTCCTTAAGTCGTGCATAGAAGTCTGAGAATGATTCCCCAGAAGCTTGTTTGCAGGATAGCAGTTCCCTACGACGCAAAGCTTCATTGCGGAGGCCACGGAAATGACTCTGCAAGGCGTTTAAAACCTCTGTCACTGACCTGGGGGAGTCAGGGGGGATGGCTAGCGTGTGCTCTAGGAGGCGTTGAACATCGAGGGAAATGCACGATCTTAATTGGATGAGTTGTTTATGAGGGGGCATTCGGTAGAGGTCAGACATAACAGCAAAGTCTTCGAAACGACGTCGCCATTGACGGTATACTTGATATGTTGCATCAGATTGAAGAGGTGGGGGACTGGGAACTGAAGACTTGCTGTGCAGGGGTGTACTCGAGACGGCAGGCGGTGGAGGAGGCACGGAGAGGTCGACGAGAGTTGAGACTGGAACGGGTGGTTGAGAAGACACTGAGGCATACCTAGGGGAGATAGGTGACGTGTGAGGAGGCGTTGTCTGAAGGATAGATGAAGAGGCTGAAGCTGGCGAGTTGGTTGTGGCAGCTGGTGAAGTCGTCCTCGTTGCCAGCAATTCCAATAGGTCCAGGAATTTGCGGTTATCAGCTTGGTGTTGTTGTTGAAGTTGAAGGCGGTAAGCTGATTCCTCTGACTGTCTTGACAATTCCTCTTGACGTCGTTTTTCCTCCTCTAATTGACGTCTTTGGGCTTCCTTCTCTTGAGAAACTTGTAGGAAGTGGATTAACTGACGTATATCCTGGCTCCCATCCTTTGAATTTGGCGCGCCCGGCGTGTGAGGCGTGAGGGGGGGTGGGAGGGTCTGTGAGGCGTCGTCTTCCTCATAATCCTCATATAAATTTCCCAGCAAATCGTCGTGGTCAGACATCTCGTGCTTGGTATTGTTGCGATGGGAAAGACAAGGAGAATAAGGTGAAGTGCTATATTTTCGCCAATGGATTTGCTTAAGTGCAGGAACTGGCTGGCAAGTAAAAGAGTACTGACTGTAATATTTGTGAAGTGAGAGGAGGCGGCTAGCGGCGGTGTATTCCTCCGCGCGCCCGGGCGAGAGCTGGCTCAGTGGGAGGGGACGCGGGCAGTGGCTTGCGAGCCTCCGTGGATGGGGGGTGTATGCCGGAAGTGCTGTCTTGGAAACTGGGCTGAAGGCGTGTCTGCTACCTGTAGGGCCGCAGAAACATAGCAAAGAGACATGAAAGGCACTGCACTTCACTTAGGGCACTTCACAAGGTCACAAAGCACTTTAAATCCAGGGGCACTGTGGAGTATATCTTCTGGGCGGGAAACAGACGAGGCCGGGACAGACGAGGCCGGCTCTTGAGGCTTGTAAACTGTCGTGTTGGAGCTACTCAAACTGCGCCATGTGGTGTGGTGGATGTAATCCTAGACAAGGTTCTTGAAACTCCAGGGCACGAGCAGTAGATATATTCAATAAGTGTACAAGACTGGGCGTGATAGCCAACCGATACAGGAACGATTACTAGGGACCCCGGACCGTAGGTAGGCCGAGGCCGATCTGAGGGAAATTAGCTAGCCAGGCAAGGGGAGTTGCTAGACATTCCTAGGACAATAAATGAGGTCTTCTAATTACTCGACTAGCGCGGTACAGACATAGTACATCGGGACATAGTAAATGAACATAGGCATTAGACATAAGCATGGACATCAGACATGCTATAATAATATGTAGTAATACAGACATGTGAATAAATGGTACAATGAATGGTAACAAGAGTCCTGGTGTCAGGCGTGTTCACATATCTTGGTATGTACATATCTATACACCTACCTCGACATGACTAATGAGGTTTTCTCTGTTCGACAGAACTAAATCGAGTAATACTAAACAAATTTTTCGAATGGTCGGAAAAATGGCAGATGAAATTCAATGTGGACAAATGTAAAGTACTCAGTATAGGAGATGTAAACAGGGAAACCAGTTACCAGATGAACAACGATGCCATTGTGGAATCCGACTGCGAGAGAGATTTAGGATTAATGATAAGTAGGAATCTTAAGCCAAGTAAACAATGTGTTTTAGCTCGTAACAAGGCTAATAAAGTACTTGGGTTCATACAAAGGAGTGTTAGTTACAAGACTAGCGAGGTCATCTTAAAATTATATCTAGAGCTTGTGAGACCTCACCTGGATTACGCAGTTCAGTTCTGGTCACCGTATTACAGAATGGATATAGAATCATTGGAAAGAATCCAGAGGAGAATGACAAGACTAATCCCGGGCATTAGGAACCTTGAATACAGAGACAGGTTAAAGCATCTTAATTTGCACTCTCTCGAGAGACGTAGAGTGAGGGGCGACATGATAGAGGTGTATAAATGGAAGTCAGGGTTAAACAAAGGGGACATTACAAAGGTACTCAACTATCCAACCAGGAGCGAACTCGTAACAATGGTTTTAAATGAGACAAATTTAGATTTCGGCGTGAAATTGGTAAACACTGGTTTGGATGATTGGAACAAGTTACCAATTATCATCATTAACTGGAATACGCTGAATAGCTTCAAACATAGGTTGGATGCTTATATGAGCAATAGGGGTTGGGTATAAACGGGACTGCCCAGTATGGGTCAATAGGCCTGCTGCAGTTTCCTCCATTCTTATGTTCTTATGTTCTTATATTATCCCCGGGTGGGTTCGGTTATATGTTGACTTAGGAAACAGTCCTGGATTTTTTCAAGAAAATCCTCTGATTCTGAGTTACCCGTAAGGTCAATCCAATCTATTTGGCCAAAGTTAAAGTCGCCTACTATACAGACTTTGTTGTGTATGGAAGCCCTGTGCATTTCATCCCAGATAAGTCGCTCATTAACTCTATCAAGATTGGGAGGTCTATATATTACTCCTGTGATTAATTTTCCCCTACCGTCGATTAATTCTATCCAAACTGTTTCTGTATTCCGCTCAGTTTTTATTTCGTTATTTATTTCACACTTCAGATTATCCCTGACATAGATTGCTACTCCGCCTCCTTTCCACATTGTTGTACTTCATCTAAATTTAACCCTTTCACTATATGTATCTCTAATGGGTAAACCTGACGTATGTACACAGCGTGGAGATAGGCTGGCGTAGGCGTAAAACGGAATGTACCTTAATATATTAAAGAAAGGAACATTTTGCACTCATTTAGACATAAAACGGGAGAGTAAAATCTGGCTTACACGTAGAACAAGGTATTAATAAAAATACAATTGATAAAAACTGAAGGTGTAGAAAAAGAGCTTAGGATAAAATGATGAATAAGAAAAATAAATAATAGGAAAAAAAGACGCGACGGGGAGTTCCCCTGAGATGACGTCAACAAAGAAAGCGATTAAGGTCATTTCCTTCTGTTACGTCAGCTGAGAGGGAACCTGACAGCCTAACTGACCTACAGTGTGTCTAAAGTTTGTGTAAGTTGAATATTCCTCGTAAATAAAAATGTGCCAAGCTTCTTAAGTTAAAAACACGAAAATATAAAACCTAGAAATAGTTTTTACCGAATCTATCTATCTATCTATCTGTCTATCTATCGATCTATCTATCTATTTATCTATCTATCTATCTATCAGTCTTTCTATGTGAGATTTCATCAAATTGGTTCACTTGTAAGTTACTATATAAACACGCTGCCATGGAGATAACAAAATAGTAACATCATCCTAAATATATAAAAATAATAACAGAATAATGCTGTAACGTTATCCTAGAGGCAGAGAATAACAAGTCCCAGAGATGGATATAAGAATGGCATCAATACAGTCATCATGTTAGCCTAGGGCTCCACTGTACAGGCCTCGGTAGAGGTAGTAACAGAATTTGACCAACACCCCAGACTAACATCACTATAGACAGACTAGAAAATATCTACTCTATACCATAATCACTTTACAAAATTATAAACTACCAAGAGTAGTACGGTACAAACCTGTTAGAGCTCTTCAAGCGACGCACAGCGACTAAAGCTCAGGCTTCTCTAGATATGATAATAACGACGACCTTGCATCAGAATTCCACCAAGTTGCAAGATACCTCTACACAGCAGCGTTATAATAGTCTTTATTCATTATTTGAAGTCATTTCAAATAATTTATTTGTTATGGGACTCGACGTCTCCAAAGCATTTGACAGGCAGTCTTTGCTTTCTAAACTTCCCTCTTATGGTTCTCTCCCCCACTTTGTTTTCTAATCTCTAGCTTCCTTGAGAACCGATCCATGGCAGTTGTTGTCGTTAGGCCACCTGGCTTATTGCATCATAAACTTTGTAATTACTACATTGAATCGGGGTGCTTGAGGACATTCTTGCTGTTTATCCCAAATTTGCTAGCCCACACTGATTAGTCTTCAATTTGAATATGACGTCCAATGTATATGAACTACTGTCCTGCATGGCAGTGAACAGTAACATTGTAGTGGATTCCTCCCCTACAAACGCTGTTTGCCGCCGAGTAGCCGACCCCGCGAATTCCCCAGTGCATACCTCGTGGTCTAGGTCAACCATGCGCCGCCATACATGACGGAGGTCAACTATTAAGCCACGCCTACTTCCGCTATATTAGACCTGACCTCGTGGTGACCTACCTCTCTTTTGTACTTACAGCCACCAGCAAGCAACGCCTTCTCCTCCTCCTCCTCCTGCCTGGCGGTCCTCGCTCCCGTCGGCGACCATGGCGACCCACAAGCTGGTCCTCCTCTGAGCACCCTCACCAACCAGCTCTCTCTACTCAACGCTTGTAACCATGCTGCCTTCCCAGCACCAAGCTGCATTATACATTTAATACAATATGTATACAGAGAGCATATTGTGAGTTTCCTTTCTCCATCCCATCCTGAGTGTGAACCCAAACCTAACGTACCCCACAAATGCTGACCCCCGGAGATTCGCACCCACACAGGATGGAGGAGAAACCGATCACTCTCCCAGTCTTCAAGCAACATGGAAGACTGGCTTATCCACACAGAGGCAGCTCTCACCGGCTCTACAGCTACTGTCTCTACACTGCAGGTTGACACCCTTGAGCAGCACTGCTTCTCTAAGCAGACACCAGCTCCTCTTCCTGCCCCAAGCACCACGTCTTACCGACCCCAGCACACCCGTCCTGCCTCAGACGCCGCCCCGGCCCAGCACTACCCCCTGCCACTGTCCTGGACCCTCTTCCTGACTCGGACCCTCCTCGGCTCCTGCCTGGCAGCCCCTGCTCCCGACGCGGCCCATGCGCCTGAGTGCGGCCCCACACACCCTTTTTTTCCCTCAGGTACTCCCTGCTACTTTCCTTCACCCTGTTGCTGTCGTGGACCCTGCTGCTGTCATGCACCCTGCTGCTGTCATAGACCCTCTTCCTGATGCAGCCCCTGCTCCTGACCCAGACCCACACACCCCAGCAGGCGCATCTGAGGACTCTGTACCTGCCGCGAGGGAAGCAAAAAAATTCATCGCCTCCACAACCCTTCTTCTCCCTCTCTCCTCCCACAGATCTCGTGTATCTAGACAAAGTTGCCTCCCGTAGCGACCGGCTAATCCACGCCCTCGCCGTTATGTCTCACATGTGGCATACAACCAAGCCGACAACAAGTCTCCTGCACCGCCCGTTCTGCCTCACATGTGGGATGCAACCCTACAGACAACAAGTCTCCTACACCGCCTGGAGGGAAGGGGGAGTATTGTAGTGGATTCCTCTCCTACAAACGCTGTTTGTCGCCGAGTAGCCGACCCCGCGAATTCCCCAGTGTATGCCTCGTGGTTTAGGTCAACCAGCGCCGCCTTACATGACGGAGGTCAACTATTAAGCCACGCCTACCTCCGCTATATTAGACCTGACCTCGTGGTGACCTACCTCTCTTTTCTACTTACAGCCACCAGCAAGCAACACCTCCTCCTCCTCCTGCCTGGCGGTCCTCACTCCCGCCGGCGACCATGGCGACCCACAAGCTGGTCCTCCTCTGAGCACCCTCACCAACCAGCTCTCTCTACTCAACGCTTGTAACTGCCTTCCCAGCACCAAGCTGCATTGTACATCTAATACAATATGTATACAGAGAGCACATTGTGAGTTTCCTTTCTCCATCCCATCCTGAGTGTGAACTCAAACATAACGTACCCCACAACATCACCCACATGACTCTGACCTATATATACTGCTAATGATTATGATGTATTTCTTTGTGTGTGAACCTCTGTCTCGCATCTCAATGGACATTGACATCACCCACATGACGCTGACCTATATATACTGCTAATGAATATGAT
>NW_024731684.1:0-21215 GCF_018991925.1 Homarus americanus | reverse complement strand
ACACCGGAGGTAGCTCGCCACCCCCTCCAAGATGAGCTGAGTCATTGACGGTGTACCAATCCGACTGAGCCTTTGACGTCCCCAGCTACGGTCGCGGTGACCTTATTACGGATTTGGTTCAGTCTACGTTATTACGTTTAATTAGCTTAGGCTGGTTAGTTAGGTTAGTAAAGTTAGTTGAACCCACCCACAACAATCTGCATTTGCTGTTGGCTTACTACTACTACCACTACTACTACTACTAATTTTCTTTCTAACTAATAGGCATGTAGTCCTGTATATTTATACTGTCACTACAACTACACACATTAATTTTACTCGAAGACCAATTCGTTCCACCAGTACTCACGAGCCTCCTTCACACACAGTCCTCCAGGAGCCTCCATCACAGTCCCTCCATTCTCCTTAACACACAGTCCTCCGGGGAACCTCCATCACACAGTCTCCATGAACCCTCCATCACATTAGTCAGCCAGGCCCCACACCCCCTCCACTGCCGGAGTGTAGAAGCACGGTGTTGAGTAGTAGTTTATGGGATGACCATAATAGCCAAGATATAGCTAAAGTAACTTAACTACAGAGGTTGAAGTAACATGTTGCGTTAAATGTTGCTCGAGGTTCTGTCACTTCCTTTGGCCTTCACATACATCAGCTGTCACCTGCAACATGTTTAAAGTTGCCATTTATGTAGAATGAATGTTAAACATACAATATCCATCTACCACTAAAACAACATGTAGTTAAACTGTCGTCAATGTACATAATTTTTCAAAAATTGAATATTTATAAAAGTCAAATTTAACTTCTTCAAAATTAACTTCTGAATTCATGATCAGTTAAAGTAAGTGACAAAAATATTGAATTTATGTCTTGGAATAGTTTATCTTAGGTTAGGCTTACTACTGCTACTAATTTCACTAATAACTGAATAGCATACAGTTCTGTATATTTCTACTGTCACAATAACCTGAAGAAGTTAATTTTACTCTGGCTATCAGTCTGCCTGCAGATCGTCCCTCCATAGCCCCTCCAACATGTCCTCCAAGAGTGTCCGCCAGGCCCCACACACTGATCACTGGTTCACACACAGACCTATTAGGCTCAAACAGTCAGCAAGGCGCCCCACTTCACACACCTCCACTGCCCAGTGTAGGAGCAGTGTCGAGGTTTATTGGATAAAGATACTACGGGAAATGTACAAAGTAACTTTAACTGATGAGGGCTGAAGTAACATGCTGGTAGTTAAATCTTGCTCTGGAGGTTCTGTCATACTTCCATTGGCCTTCACGTACATCAGCTGTTACCTGCAACGTGTAAAGTTGTAATTTACGTACAATGAAAAAATTAAATCCTGTAAACTAGATCATGTACTGCTAAACTGTCCCCCAACCCTGTTTATATAAACTGGTCAATACCCACATTAGTCAACAATACAGTAATGACTACACTATACTATACTGTACTGTACTATACCGCTCATGCACTATACAATAAAGGTTTATTACAGCTGACTAGACCTTCCCTCCTCATATGCCCCCCTAAGTGTCAATACTCCCACACCCTCTCGCAAAACGTTAAATGACCCCACCACAAGCCCAACTCACCTACACTCTCAAAACGTTATACTAATCTCTACAACAAGCCACACCCAGCTACACCCTCACAAAACACAAAACGAGCCACCACAGGAAGCAACATCCACCCACAACCCTCACCAAACATTAAATGATACCATAGCACATGCACACACCCACACCTTCATACAAAACGTTAAAATTGATCTGAAGGAAGGAACAATTGTTGTGTAGCCAGGAGAAGCTTTCACTTGGCCCATATGTCCTCACATACCGCACCACACTCACTTGTGTCTCATATTGCACCTCACTGACCACATACTGCACCACACCAATAACAGAGGGTTTTTGTACTGTAGTTGAATCTGCAGTCATTCCTTGACTGAAAAGAAAGATTCGCCAACACATTGTAATACGTAGATTGGCTAGGTTAAATTGACCTTTCAGTTGAAATAAGCTGGGGATGGAATCTTTCAAGGCCATGTTAGATTTAACATTTTCCAGGAGGTTAATTAGATGGTTACTGCCTTATTTACCATAGTATTTTAAAGGCAAGGTGTTCTATATACATATTAATATTTATTTTTAGGAACCTGGTATTTTTTTTTGAAGCAGGACAACCAACGAACCTCCAGGTTAGGCTATGTTACGTTGTTAGGCTACGTTACGTTAGTTTAGTTTTGGTGCTTTTTTGTTGTTGACCAATGTGTTTGACATGGTAAAACCATGGTTATTCCACTTTTTAAAAAATTTAATATAAGCAGTACACTGTACAAATATTCTGGAAACCCTCAACCTCGCCTCCGCTGGTTCTCCCTTGCTCCTCGCCCGGCTCCCCACCAATCCCTGCCTCAAGTTTCGCTTCCTGTCTGGTTTCCTGCCTGCCTCGCCTAGCATGCCTCTCTTCGCCCGAAGGCTAAACCCGTAATAAATTCGGTTTCAACCTAGAAATCCTAGTTAAAGAGGAAGCAAAAGAACTAGCCAGTGAAAAATATTGTATCGTAATTCCACAAAAACATAGTTATTATATTTTGGTGATGAACGTTAGAAGAAATGCGTAACTATTGAGTTAAGGGCCAATTGGCTCCGCCAAAAGTGGCTGCTTTCTACAAGAGGGAAAATGAAGAAAAAATTAATACAATAATTTCACCTAACTTCGTCATTGTAATTACCATTGGTTAATTATAACGCAATACTGATGTGCGGTTTATGCTCGTTACTCGCCACCGGCGAGGTTTCGGCTCGGTTGTTATGGCTCATTTATGGTATATTTGTTTAAAGTTTCAAAAACGTCAATAAATTGTATTGGTTAGGAAGTTAGAGAAACACTTAATATAATACTAACCCTTATTAATGTATTTGTTTAAGCTGCAAAGTAGGGTGTACCATAGGCCTTACGGCCCAGTAAACTAGGGGATACGTCTCTAGCTATGAATCAAACAACCGGGTCAAGTAAGTTTGTTACTTAAATCAGCATTTATTACGCCATAATTAAGTATATAAACACCAACCAAAAGAATAACCATTTTCACATATTGACTGTAGACAGTCGGGGAAAAAATTACACGCATATAATGGAGACTAGAGGTGTGGGGTGGGGCTTTCTACCTCCCCTGTCAATAAGATAGTGAGTGTGAAGAATGCGTGTTTGAGTTCGTCGAGACTTTTATATATGAAGGTTGAGAGTGACGTCACGAAGCTTCATTGAAGCATTTGAAGCTTCGAACAGATGATTATACGTTCAAATACTTTATATGATACAGTACTGTACTTTATATGATACAATATCGTACTTTTATATGATACATTACTGTATTTTTTATATGATACAGTACAGTACTGTACTTTGCGTGATACAGTACTGTACTTTACTGTATATGATAGTATATGATAGAGAATTGCAATAATGTTTTTTTTCTTGTCCTGAACAGATCATATTTTTCTCAGATATAGCAGTACCAGGAAATTATATAATAACACAATTATAGAGCTGTGGTCCAGATTTTTTTTAAATCGTCGCTGTCATCAAATGAAGGTCTCAGTGGTAAGTAACCCGTTAAAAGTAGAAGTAAATTACCTTTTCAGACTACATTTGGGTCACATTTATATCACAATACAAATTCCTTTATAACTACATCATAAATGCATAAGAGTCGCACTTGTTAATATTATTCTAAACTATCTTCCATTCTACCTCACTTTCATACTTTATTATCCATATACAGCATGTAGTATAATGTTTATGTTACTTAAAGGAAGGTTTATTATTTTTGATGTCTTCAGTTTTGGTACAAATAAATTTAAACATTTAAATTGTGTTCCTGTACTGGGGAAGTTTATTTCTGTATCCCAAGGGGCTCCTCCCAGAGGACGTAGGCACTCTCAGGGCCCCACAGGAGTGGTGGCATCCCCAGGGGGCGTACCAGCGGCGGTGGGGCCCTCAGCGATCCTCACAGGGACAGTGACGCCTCCAGGAGCTGGGGGGCGATGTCACAAACAGGGGCTCTTCCAGGGCGCACTCAGAGAGACCGTGAGAGTGGCACCTCCAGGGGCCCTATCAGGGCGCAGTGGCGGCCCCAGGAGCCCTAGCAAGGGGCTTTTTCGGGCGTTGGCGCCCGCAAGGTTGCTCTCAGGCGGTGGCGCCCCCAGCAGCCCTCTCAAGGATAGTGGCCCGCCCAGGTGCAAGTGTGCCCCCGGGGCTCTCCTTAGTGTAGGCCCCATGGGGGCCCTCCCAGGGACAACAGGGTCCCATCCAGTTGTGGTGGCGTCCCAAGAGGCGGTGGTGAGCCCCAGGGCCGTCTCAGGTGCGGCAGGCCACCAGGGCCCCTGCTAGGGAGATGGTGGCGCCCCAGGGGGTGTACACCGGGCCTTGGTGAGCAGGAGTGTGGCACCCCCAATGACTCTGCTAGGGGCCCTCTCAGGGACGGTGGCACTACCAGGCGCCCTCCCAATGACAGTGGCGTCCCCAGGGGCTTGCAGGCAACGGCGCTCCCAGGGACGCTCATTAGGGGCAAGAGGTCCCAAGGGCCCTGCAGGGGCGGTGGCACCCCAGGGTCTCAAGGCCAGGGCGTAGGGAAATTTCAAGGCCCCTACCAGGGCAGTGGTGTTCCAGGGGCCTTCCCAGAGACAGCAGCGCTCCCTCAAGGAGGTAGCGCCTCAGAGGAGCTCCTGCAGGGGCGTTGGCACCTTTAGGGCCCTGCCACGGATGGTGGCGCCTCAAGGGGCCCCCTCCCCAGGTTAATGGACCCCTCAGGGCTCTTTCTAGGAAGGGGGTGGCGTCATGAGCCTGCCCTGCCCGAGGCGGTGGTGCGTTTGCAGCTCATGGGTCCTGCTAGGTGCGGTGGCGCCACTCAGGATCCTGCCAGGGGCGGTGGTGCCCCAGGGCCCTTCCTTTAGATGAACCCGGCCGTAGTGTAGGGTTGCTATATCTGAACATTAAAAAAGAGGACGTTCCTCAGTCAACACATCCCCCTGGCCTGGCACACACTTTGGCGCTTATGTAACCTGATGCAGCCAGACCGTTTTATGCTTTGAAAAGTACAACAAATCGTGTTAATTAGCTGTGGCAACAAGCGACAAACCCACAACAAAGACTAAGATCAAACACTGTCACTGCAGGTTAAGGATCACAACCACCGGTCACCATCATGGTTGTCGTAACACGTAAATAATAAAGCGAAAGTGGCTAGATTATGGTTGAAATTTGCTAAAATGCCGTAAATGCAGGACAAGAAAACATATGCTACAGTGTAAAAAAGCCAGAAGAAAAAATGGTATACTTTCATCATTTTCCCATTTATGGCAGTAATGGCACTAAATACACACAAAAAATATATAATAATGCGTGACTGGAAGGAAAATCAAGGAAAAGCAGCAATACGGCACCAATAGACCAAAACTGCTAGCAGCTGTTGACAACACCGTACAGGCGTACGGTACACGTGACTTATCAGCTGACGAAAACTGAACGAAATCTCTACTGTTTCCAGCCCTCTCGTCATTACAGTTTCATGTTTCTTTCCGTGGAGAAAAAATGATGGAAGCTGAAATTCCGGACTTGAAGAATTTTAAAAATTACTCCGGATGAAGATTTCAGAGACTTAAATGGAGGATATTGTTCCACCTGCTCCTTCAACAATTTGGAAGTGACCTATGTTGCTGATCTTGACGTAGCCAGTTTTAACACGATTTATATATACCAACGGATAATGTAATAGGCGATAGATATTATATTTATAGTCTCCCTTCCTTACCATTCAATACGTTTTATATATATAATTTCCCACCTTTTTCAACTCCAGTGTTTGTAGAAAATATTTCCAAGGTTAATTTTGTGTAAAAAACATTAAAATCATAACTTGTATGGACATTACTTAATTAACTAAAGCTTCCAGGATTTTATTAACACCTCTGATATTAAAATTATGTTTAAAGGTTGCAAAAAATAAAATAGAATACTGAATTCTTTTCGATGAATGAAATCATTTTTCTTCTAGATAGTGTTAATGAGTTACAAATAAGCACATTGAGTGAGTGACGGTGAGTTGCTTTGTTAATAAGATTTCTGTTTGAACCTGAAGAAGAATTTAGAAGACAAAAGAAGGAAGAAAGAAGCAATGAAAAGCAGTAAAAAGAATACGAAAGGAAGGAAAGAAAAAACAGAAGCAATAACAAAACCCCTATAAATAAGAGGAGAAAAGACTGAAAAAGAGAGAATGAAGAGAAAGAATGAAGGAAAGAAAGAGAAGTGAGACCAGGTAGGTGGAGGTACTCTCACAGTACCTGGTGACGGCGAGGTAGTGGCAGGGGATAGATGCTTTTGAGGTAATTCGCGGAGCTGTTAATACCACTACTGCCAACACTATCACCACTAACACTAACGCTAATACACCGACACTGTTAATACCAACGCTAACAATACTATTATTACCACTACTACCACCATTACCACCACCACCGCCACCCAGGTAGTGTATCAGACAGAAGCCTTGCGGACATATTTGTCATCTGGGTTTTGTTTAGAGCTGTGTGTGTGTGTCACTCACCGCTGGCTTGAGGAGGGACAGGTGGAGCAGGTAGAGGTATAGTAGTGAGGAGTAAAGTGGTCAGGTAAATAAATGTTTCGTCCCAGGAAGAAACATTTTTGCCTCAATATTTTCCTCACGATTTTTTTCTTTCTTTGAGGAGGAGGAGGAGAGGAGGAATTTGTCTGATGACTCTTTCCTTCCTGTTATGTTATGTTGCAGTTTAGCTTGGATACAGTCACACTACAGGACTATACCGTAACATATAGCCAAGAACACCAGAAAAAATGTATGAATTTAAGGGATTTGTGAAGTTTCACAAAATACCGATCAGACGTAAGTTATATTCAACACCTGTATTGTCTATCGGTAGACCCTGCTGCCATATGGCATCACGAAAATTGTGCCCAAGTCCCAGGTTGCTTGATCTGACTTTCTGCCTCATTTACACACACCGTAGGGTTCCCAAGTGTTTTTCTTACCATTGACAACACAACATGCATATATTGTTTCACAGTCTTGATCATTACATTTTCGCCCCCCAGGTCCTGGATGTGGGTCAGTGACTCCAGCCCGGGTGGGCTAATCCCCATAAAGCAGGGGGGACACTGGGTAAGACACTTTTATACTCTTTCCTTTATTGGCGGATCATGGTGGACCAGATATTACCTTTCTCGAGTTTTTTATTAATTTACTGTTCCAAAAAATTACTGTATAGCTGGGAATTAAAAACTAAAAGCAAAAAAATCTAATTCTATGGAGAAAGGAACTGTTCACACATCCCTTAATAAAGACCGATATAATAGGTATTTTATTATTCATGGTAGACTTTGTTTATGTTTCTTTAACCAACTGTGCATGGACTCCCTCAGCGCTGAATAAAAATCGTCTACCGTTAGCCAAATATTAAAATTACTGGTTCCTGTAGTGAAAGTGTTTAAATAAATAACTAACTCAATCGTCAACCAAAATCTCTTCACCTAATAAAAAATAAAGACGAATAAAGATTTCAGACACGGAAAATACCAGCAAAATTCACTTCAGTAGTTTGTCCTTCTTCCTCAGCGATTGGTGGTGTTGGTGAGTCTCCTTGGTGACTGTAAACTCATTTTTGCTTTATTAACAACCATCTTGATAACTTTAACCCCTTTTTTTATCATATTACAAGATGTTGAGTCGATGTATTCTAAACAAACAAGAAATAAAGAGACAGTAAAAGAGTTATAGCAGGAGACATTCACCACGAAACAAAACACCTAATCGATCACTCAGTTGGAAAGCTTAGGTCGATGTCACGTTCGCCCGGCTTAGGACAGAGTTACAATAAGGAGAGTTTAGGGGTAACAAGTCAGTGTTCCTTCCCATTGAGAGAGAGAGAGAGAGAGAGAGAGGAGAGAGAGAGAGAGAGAGAGAGAGAGAGAGAGAGAGAGAGAAGGAGGAAAGAACACGAAGTGAAAAGTTTGGATATTAAGAAAGCTAAAGTGTACTTTTGTTCTCGTCGCTTCCCAACAACTTATATATATATATATATATATATATATATATATATATATATATATATATATATATATATATATATATATATATATTTCAATAGTAAATATCACGAAGGAGAAATTGTATATGTCTTCTTCTAGCGAGCCTAGGTGTCACTTGTCTACCTGTATTATGCTGCCAGGTAAAAAAATAATATATATATATATATATATATATATATATATATATATATATATATATATATATATATAAGGTTATTTTCTTTTTAATATGTAAGGATAATGTTAGAGGTATTTATAGGTTAACATTGAAGGTTGGATTATTAGGGTAAATGGTTGTGACACTTCTTCATTGTCCTGTTTCTTCTCTTCCCACTTATCTTAATCCTCCTCCTCTTTCTTATCTCCTCCACGTATATCTCCTTTTTCTCTTCCTCTCCCCAATATATCTCCTTCCTTCCTTCTTCCTCCCTTCCTTATGTATTTCTCCTTTTCCTCTCCAACATATATCCCTCCCCCTTTTCTCTCCCCAACATATCTCCCTCTTCCTCCTCTCCCCAACATATATTCCTCTACTCCTTCTCTCCCAAACAATCTCCCTCCTCCTCCCCCTTTCCTCCAAAATCTCCTAGAAGTCTCTCGCCTCTACACACCCCCATTCTATGTAAAGTACAAGACACCGAGACCCGAGAGCCTCTTGTTAGGGGTAACTTAGGTAAGCTGGCTTTACTCTGTCGCACGTCGCAAGTTTTTGGAGGTCCTCACTGCAACCACAACCAGCAGGGAGGAAAATATAAACCAGACAAATCTCCTGACGTGTATATCATCTTGTGTATCAGGGATCCGACACTCTCTGGGGTAGTTGGAGATCATACAGGTTTGGGTTGATTTTATTTTCTTCTTCTTGTGTGTGTGTGTGTGTGTGTGTGTGTGTGTGTAAATTTGAGAAGTCTTATTTTGGATATCTGACAGCTGTCGGGTGTTGCTTTTTTGTTTAATGTAAGAATATGACAGTTCTCGACCGAAATATGCCACTGAAATCCTTAATCCGACGCTACAATCCAACACAGATCTTGGACAAATTCTCATGAGGATTTAAGCGTTCCAGGGAGGCCTCCAGCCAGGCTAAGTATAAAACGAGGGCGGCGAGAGTGGGTGTGGGAGCTTACGATCCCTGGAAGAACGTGGGTGATCGGCTGGAGTAGGGAAGCTGACGTCATGGAATTCAAGATACGAAACAGAGAAATAAGGAAAAAGTAATTCGGAAATGGGAATAGAACAGAAATACGAAAATGGAAATACAACATAGAACTGAAAAATGGATATAAAAATACGTAAGAAGAAAAAGAAGAGATATTGAATAAGATATGTGATGGGATTTAAACCGAGTAAAAAAAATAATTGAAAAAGGGAATTTTATTTACGTTCCTCTATATTTACGCACACACACAAGAGAAAGTACTGTATAATTCTACTTTCTTTGCTCCGTGATTATAGAGACAGGGCAAGTTTTATACCCGGGTTTGTTTTTCTTTCCTGTGTAAAGTAAACAAAGCGTCTACTCTCTCTCTCTCTCTCTCTCTCTCTCTCTCTCTCTCTCTCTCTCTCTCTCTCTATTTCTCTCTCCAAAGGTGTATCAAGAATAAACTAATAAACATAATGAAACAAAATGTTAATTACCAACGACAGAAAAATAGAAGACGAACATAATTATACAGTGAGTCAACAGAGAAATGAAGAAAACGAAATAAAACATAATAGGGAAATATTGGATAAAAAATAAATAAAATAATAATAATAATAATAATAATAATAATAATAATAAAAATAATAATGCCCAGTAATAATAATAATGATATGTAGAATAATAATAATATTTTAGTGTGTATGATATTAAATAAAATAAATGAAAAAAAAATATGAAGTAAAATTAATACAGTAATAAAAATAAAATAAGTGCTGAATAAGAATATAATAATCACAAATAAAAACTGAAAATAAAATAAATATTACGGCAAAATAACTAAAATATTAAAAAATAAATATAGAAAAAGAAAGACAAATAATAAATAAAAAACAATAAAAAATTCTCCCAGAAAACAAAACAAAATTTTAACGCCTTTTAAGCTGATCAAATTAAAAATATCTCTCGGCTCGTTATCTATGTAAATTTTATACGAAGGACCCAAACAATTTTTAGCATCCATGAAAAAAAAAATAGTTTTTATTCCTACTCGAGTTAACAATGACATTAGATAAGTCAATGATGCTTATAGTAAAAAAAAAATATGACCAATTTTAGTTCAAATTTCCTTTATTTTAATTGCATTTTAAATAAGATTTAATGAGATAGAGGAGAGAGGCTAACGGCTGCCCCATTTCTCCGCCTCAATAACCTCTTATAACTCGTATAAAAGATAAAACCATCGGCACTACCAACTATATATACGAGCTCTGACGTCTCAAACACAACCCACAAACAATCACAATAAACTACAGTACTTTAACTACACAAGCACACACCAGCACTTGTTGATTTTGCTTTGATACAGTATTGACGTTATTCGTGTCTATTGTCTTATACATAGTGAAAAGAGCAACAGGAATGACCCTAACAGCTGTAAATCATATCAGATAGCCACTTGGGTCTGAGTGTAAGAAGGGTCTATTAACGCTGGCTCCGTTACCCTATAATTTCAAAGGTAATTTCGTTTTTTTTCTGCTATTTGACATTTGTGACTGTAAAAATAAATAGTGTTCAGTAATTATGTAACAAATAATGGTGATAGCCTTATAAACATTCAGCTTGTCTCTATAAGCAACAAACTTCACGTTACAGAAACCTAACTATATCGCTCGAGTATATCTACACATGCTGCCAGAACGAGAAGATTTTAACCAGGAGAGTTTAGTAAGTGGGCCAAGCAGGCAGTCGTTTACTTCCCAACAGCACAGCGTAGCACCACTTTACCACTTGTTGATAGCATTTTATTACTGTTTTTTTATGTAAATATGTCGAGTATGACGGTCGAGTGGATAGACCGCTCGACTCCTGCCTTAAGAGCTCGGTAGTTCCATCCCTTGTTACTCTTTCTCCACCCAGCTGTAAACAAGTACAGTGCCTAACTTAATGAGGCACTGTACCGGCCATGCTGCCTCCTTGTGTACCGAAGGTTTAGTATAGTGCTGTATCCACACTAACGGGCCGCCATGCCTATAGGGACTATGACTGTACTCTATAGGGGTCGGAGCAGGCAATGTCTCTCCAAGATTGCTATTGTTACAAGTCATCTTTCAGGTATTTATTTTTTTTTCCGGATTTCTTGCATTAATTTTGCCCCGTAAGAGAAGTTAAGAGAACACATCTATCAAAGGTAAAGTCTCGGCACAATTTTGATGACATTTTGTTTGGGTGTTATTTTATTTTATTTAGACCCAGACTATCCTAGCCTATAGGTCTCAGCCGTAAAATTTTATCACTCTGGAAAAAGATGTTTGTTTACTATGCCAGCTATCGTTTTCTTTTAGTTATTTCACTGTTGTTGTTTATAAAATGAGTTTTGTTAGTGTTCACAGGTTTTTTTTTTATTTACGTGAGTATGGCTGTTTGTTTATTGATCAGTGTCACTACGCGTTGCAATGTTTACATGAACCAGAGTACAGGCGGCCATGTTTGTATACAATTTGTGCTGCACGTTAAGAATCTACCCGTGATTTTTAAACAATTTGGTTCATATTTTTGTTCTTTATTTGTTTGGGTCGTTATACCGTGATGGGATATGACCCACAGTTTAAGGCAGTTTTATTCCTTTTGTTATTACTTACGGCTGTAGGTTTATCGCCGAGCAACGTTCACAGCTGACCAAGTAAATATGGGTATTATATCATAACACGTGGGTTTCATACGTTGATCCACAAGTTGGTTCCAGTCCCACTAGGCCCCAGTTTCACTAGACCCCAGTCCCATTAGGCCCCAGTCCCACTAGGCGCCAGTCCCACTAGACCCCAGTCCCATTAGGCGCCAGTCCCACTAGAACCCAGTACCACTAGACCCCAGTTCAATTAGGCGCCAGGCCTACTAGGCTCCAGTCCCATTAGGCCCCAGTCCCATTAGGCCCCAGTACCACTAGTCCCCCAGTCCCATAGGGCCCCAATCTTACTAGACCCCCAACCTAACCTAACCTGGCTAAACCTAACCTAACCATTAGGAGTAAGTATGGCTTATCAATACTGGGGCCTGATAGAACAAGAACCCATCACAACTGGGGCCTATCTGACTTACCCCCACTGCCCAAAGCCTTAACTGTAAACACTTCTTGATTTTCCCCCTAAAATAATAAATAAATAATTAAATAAATACAATAAACTCGTCATGGTAGAGTCACAGGGCTATTTTCACCGCCATCTTTATACTGTATGCTCAATATAAATCACCTGAGGGTTGCCATCTGACATATCCGTCTGAAGGTGAGGAAAAACTTTACTTCACGGACCTAACAAGATTATCCAGCTTTATGGGGTAGCTTAAGTGACACAAGCTGGGGTAGCTTAAGTGACACAGGCTGGGGTAGCTTAAGTGGCACAGGCTGGGTTAGCTAAGTGACACAGGCTGGGGTAGCTAAGTGACACAGGCTGGGGTAGCTAAGTGACACAGGCTGGGGTAGCTTAAGTGGCACAGGCTGGGGTAGCAAGTGGCACAGGCTGGGGAGTAGCTAAGTGATGACTTTGGGCTGGGGTGGCTAAGTGACACAGGCTGGGATGCTTCGTGACACAGGCTGGGGTAGCCTAAGTGATGACACAGGCTGGGGGTGGCTTAAGTGGCACAGGCTGGGGTGGCCAAGTGACACAGGCTGGGGAGTGGCTAAGTGACTGGGCTGGGAGTAGCTAAGTGACACAGGCTGGGGTAACCGTGACACAGGCTGGGAGTAACCCAAGTGGCACAGGCTGGGGTGGCCAAGTGGTGACACAGGCTGGGAGTGGCCAAGTGGCACAGGCTCAGAGGTGGCCTAAGTGACACAGGCTGGGAGTGGCCATTGGCACAGGCTGGGGTGGCTAAGTGACACCAGGCTGGGGTAAGCCATTGGCACAGGCTGGGTGGCTAAGTGACACAGGCTGGGGTGAGCAAGTGGCAGGCTGGGGTGGCTAAGTGACACAGGCTGGGGTGACAAGTGGCACAGGCTGGGGAGTGGCTAAAGTGACACAGGCTGGGAGGTAACCAAGTGGCACAGGCTGGGGAGTAATAAGTGACACAGGCTGGGGTAGCTAAGTGACACAGGCTGGGGTAGCTAAGTGACACAGGCTGGGGTAGCTAAGTGACACAGGCTGGGGTAGCTAAGTGACACAGGCTGGGGTAGCTAAGTGACACAGGTACAAAAGTTATCAAAATTATTAAAAACAAACAACAAGATTACATGAAGGTATAACCTATATTTATATTATATATATATTTATATGTTATTATATGTTGTTATATTATGTTATATATTTATATTATATGCTATATTATATGTTATGTTATATGTTGTTATATATTATGTTATATTTATGTTATGTTATATGTTATGTTATATTATATATATGTTATGTTATATGTTATATGTTATGTTATATATTTATATATTATATATTTATTATATATTTGTTATGTTATATTATATGTTATATTATATATGCTATGTTATATTATGTTATATGTTATGTTATATATTTATATTATATATTTATTTATATGTATATTTATATTTATATATATATTTATATTATATTATATATTTATATTTATATTTATTTTATATTTATATATATTTATATTGATTATATATTTATATTTATATGTTATATTTATGTTATTTATATATTTATATTATATATATATTATGTTATATCTTTATATTATTATATATATTTATATTATATATATTTATGTTATATTTATATATATATTATATTTATATGTTATATTATATATATTTATATATTATATATTTATTATATATTATATATTATATATTTATATTATATATATATTATATTTATATATATTATTATATATGTTTATATATTTATGTATATTATATATTTATATTATATATTATATTATTATATTATATTTATGTTTATATATTTTATGTTATGTTATATATTATATTTATATGTTATGTATATATTATGTTATGTTTATACTATGTTATGTTTATGCTATTTTATGTTATGTATATATTTATTTATATATACTATGTTATATTTATATGCTATGTTAT
Organism: Homarus americanus; assembly: GCF_018991925.1. Taxonomy (NCBI): domain Eukaryota; kingdom Metazoa; phylum Arthropoda; class Malacostraca; order Decapoda; family Nephropidae; genus Homarus; species Homarus americanus. The sequence goes on along the minus strand of NW_024731684.1, from coordinate 6,861 downwards.
GTTTATATATTTTATATTTATATTATATGTTATATTTATATATATGTTATATTTATGTGTTATATATTTATGTTATATGTTATATATTATGTTATATTTATATTTATATGCTATGTTATGTTTATGCTATTTTATGTTATATTTATATGTATATTATATTTTATATTTTATGTTATATTGCTATGTTATATTTATATGCTATATTTATATTTATGTATTTTATATTTATATGTTATATGTTATATTTATTTTTATATTTTATTATGTTATGTTATATATTTATGTTATATGCTATGTTATGTTTATGCTATTTTATGTTATATTTATATGCTATGTTATATATTATGTTATGTTATATGTTATGTTATATGTTATATTATGTTATGTTATATGTTATGTTATATTTATATGTTATGTTTATGTTATATGTTATGTTATGTTATATTATATGTTATGTTATATGTTATGTTATGTTTATGCTGTTTTTATGTTATATTGCTATGTTATATGTTATGTTATGTTATATGTTATATTTATATGTTATGTTATGTTGTATTATATGTTATATTATATTATATATTTATGTTATGTTATATATTATGTTATATTATGTTATATTATATTATATATTATGTTATATTCTGTTATATTTATATGTTATATTTATGTTATATTTATATATTATATTTATATTTATATATTATATTATATTATATATGTTATATTATATATTTATATTTATATTTATATATTTATATTTATATTATATATTATTATATATATATGTTATATATTTATATTTATATGTTATATTTTCTTATTATGTTATGTTATATTATATGTTATGTTATATTTATATGTTTATTTATGTTATATGTTATATTATGTTATATTATATATTATATATTATATTATCATTTTATATTATTTTATGTTATGTTATATGTATATTATATATGTTATGTTATATGTTATATTTATATATTTATGTTATATTTTGTTATATATTTATGTTATATTTATATATTTATGTTATATTATATATTTATATTTATATGTTATATTATATTATATGCTATGTTATGTTTATGCTATTTTATGTTATATTATATATTTATGTTATATTTATATGTTATATTTATATGTTATGTTATGTTATATATTTATGTTATATATGTTATATTTATATATATTTTTATATTTATGTTATATATTTATGTTATATTATGTTATATATTATGATATGTTATATGCTGTATTATGTTTGTATATTTTTATATTTATATTTATATGTTATGTTATGTTATATTTATATGTTATGTTATGTTATATGCTATATTATATGTTATATTATGTTATATGTTATGTTATATTTATATGTTATGTTATATTATATGTATGTTATGTTGTTATATTTATATGTTATGTTTATATTTATATGTTATGTTATATATTATATTATATATTTATGTTGTTATATGTATATTTATATATGTTGTTATGTTATATGTTATATTTATATGTATATGTATTTATGTTATGTTATGTTATATTGTATGTTATATGTTATGTTATATTATATATTTATGTTATGTTTATGCTATTTTTATGTTATGTTATATGTTATATTGTATTATATGCTATATTTATATGTTATGTTATATTTATATGTTATATTATATTTATATGTTATGTTATATTTATATATTTATGTTATATTTATATATTATGTTATGTTATATATTTATGTTATATTTGTATATTTATATATTGTATTTATGTTATATGTTATGTTATGTTATATGTTATGTTATATTATATTTATGTTATATTTATGCTATTTCATGTTATATTTATATGTTATGTTATATTTATATGCTATATTTATGTTATATGTTATGTTATATTTTATGCTATTTATGTTATATTTATATTTATGTTATATTATATGTATATTATATATTATGTTATGTTTATGCTGTTACATATTTATATTATATGTTATATATGTTATGTTATATGTATGTTATATGTTATGTTATATTATATGTTATGTTATATTATATTATGTTATGTTATATATTTGTATTATATATTTATGTTATATTTATATTTATATGTTATGTTATATTATATATTATGTTATATTTATATGTTATGTTATGTTATATGTATATTATATGTTGTTATATTATATATTTATGTTATGTTATGTTATATGTTATATTTATATTTATATATATGTTATATTTATGTTATATGTTATGTTATGTTATATGTTATGTTATGTTATATTTATATGTTATATTATATGTTATATTTATATTTATATTTATATATTTATATTTATATATATATTATGTTATTGTTATATTTATATATATGTTATGTTTATATATATATGTTATGTTGTATATGCTATGTTATGTTTATGCTATTTTTATGTTATATTTATATATTTATATTTATATATTATATTATATTTATGTTATATATTTATGTTATGTTATATATTATATATTTATATGTATATTATGTTTATGCTATTTTTATGTTATATTATATGTATGTTATATGTTATGTTATGTTATATGTTATATTATATGTTATGTTATGTTATATTTATATGTTATATTTATATCATATTTATGTTATGTTATATGTTATGTTATGTTATATTTATATGTTATATTATATGTTATATTATGTTTATGTGTTTTATGTTATGTTATATGTATGTTATATGTTATGTTATATTATATGTTATGTTATGTTATATTTGTATATTTATATGTTATGTTATATGTTATATTTATGTTATATTATATGTTATGTTATATTTATATGTTATGTTATATTATATGTTATGTTATGTTATATTTATATGTTATGTTATATATATATATTATGTTATACTATTTTATGTTATATTTATATATGTTATATTTATATGTTATGTTGTATTTTATGTTATATGTTATGTTATGTTATATTTATATATTTATATTTATGTTATATATTTATGTTATGTTATATGTTATGTTATATGTTATGTTATGTTATATGTTATGTTATATGTTATGTTATGTTATGTTATATGTTATGTTATATTTATATGTTATATGTTATATGTTATATGTTATGTTATATGTTATGTTATATGTTATGTTATATGTTATGTTATGTTATATATATGTTATGTTATATTTTATGTTATATTATATTTTATGTTATATGTTATGTTATATTTATATGTTATGTTACATATGTTATGTTATGTTATGTTATATGTTATGTTATGTTATATGTTATGTTATGTTATATGTTATGTTATGTTATGTTATATGTTATGTTATATGTTATGTTATGTTTTATGCTATTTTATGTTATTTGTTATTGTATATGTTATGTTGTGTTATATGTTGTTTATATGTTATGTTATGTTATATGTTATATGTTATGTTATGTTATATATTTATGTTATGTTATATGTTATGTTATATATTATGTTATAGTATATGTTATATATGTTATGTTATGTTATATGTTATGTTATGTTTATGCTATTTTTATGTTATATTATATGTTATGTTATGTTATATGTTATGTTATATGTTATGTTATGTTTATGCTATTTTTATGTTATGTTATATGTTATGTTATGTTATATTTATATTTTATGTTATGTTATATGCTATTTTATGTTATGTGTTATATATGTTGTATTAATGTATATGTTATATTTATATGTTATGTTATGTTTATGTATTTTTATGTTATGTTATATTGTTATGTTATGTTATGTTATATGTTATGTTATGTTATATGTTATATTTTATGTTTATATATATTATTTATATTATTTTATTATATATATGTTATGTTATGTTATATATTTATGTTATGTTATATGCTATGTTATATGTTATGTTATATGTTATGTTATGTTATATGTTATGTTATATGTTATGTTATATGTTATGTTATATGTTATGCTATGTTATATGTTGTTATGTTATATGTTATGTTATGTTATATGTTATGTTATGTTATGTTATGTTATGTTATATGTTATGTTATGTTATATGTTATGTTATGTTTATGCTATATTATGTTATGTTATATGTTATGTATTTATGTTATATGCTATGTTATATGTATATGTTATATTTATATGTTATGTTATGTTATATGTTATGTTATATTTATATGTTATGTTATATTTATATATGTTATGTTATGTTATATGTTATGTTATATGCTATGTTATATGTTATGTTATATTATATGTTATATTTATGTTATATGTTATATTTATGTTATATGTTATGTTATGTTATATGTTATGTTATGTTTATATTTATTTATGTTATGTTATATATTTATGTTGTATTATATGTTATGTTATGTTATATGTTATGTTATATGTTTATGCTATATGTTATGTTATATGTTATGTTATGTTATTATGCTATGTTATATATGTTATGTTATGTTATGTATTTTATGTTATGTTATATGTTATGTTATATTTATATGCTATGTTATATGTTATGTTATGTTATATGTTATGTTATGTTATATGTTATGTTATGTTATATATTTATGTTATATGTTATGTTATGTTATGTTATATGTTATATTATGTTATATATGTTATATTGTTATGTTATATGTTATGTTATGTTATATATTATGTTATATGTTGTTATGTTATATGTTATGTTATATTTATGTTATATGTTATATTTATGTTATATATGTTATGTTATGTTATATGTTATGTTATATTATATGCTATGTTATATATTATGTTATGTTATGTTATGTTATATGTTATGTTATATGTTATATGTTATGTTATATTTATATATTATGTTATGTTATATATTTATATGTTATATGTTATGTTTATATGTTATGTTATGTTATGTTATATGTTATGTTATGTTATATGTTATGTTATATTTATATATTTATATTATATGTTGTTATGTTATATGTTATGTTATGTTATATGCTATGTTATATATTTATGTTATGTTATATGTTATGTTATATGTTATGTTATGTTATATGTTATGTTATATTTATATATGTTATATTTATGTTATATGTTATGTTATATTTGTATGTTATATGTTATGTTATGTTATATGTTATGTTATGTTATATGCTATGTTATATGTTATGTTATATTATATGTTATGTTATGTTATATGTTATGTTATGTTTATATACTTATGTTATATGTTGTTGTTATATATGTTATGTTATGTTATGTTATGTTATATGCTATATTTATATATATTTGTTATGTTATATATATTTATGTTATGTTATATGCTATGTTATATGTTATGTTATATTTATATATGTTATGTTATGTTATATATGTTATGTTATATTTATATGCTTATGTTATATGTTGTTATATTTATATGTTATGTTATGTTATATGTTATGTTATGTTATATGCTATGTTATATGTTGTTATGTTATATGTTATGTTGTTATATGCTATGTTATGTTATATATGTTATGTTATATGCTATGTTATGTTTATGCTATTTTATGTTATGTTATATATTTATGTTATATTTATATGTTATGCTATGTTATATTCTTTTATGTTACGTTACGTTACGGTAAATTTGGTTATTATCAATTAAATTGTACAGTTAAGTATTCAGTTAAATGTACAGTTAACTGTATATTAGTTAAGTGTCAGTTAAGTGTACAGTTAAGTATCCAGTTAAGTGTACAGTTAAGTATCCAGTAAGTGTACAGTTAAGTATCCAGTAAGTGTACAGTTAAGTGCACTGTTAAGTATCAGTTAAGTGTACAGTTAAGTACACAGTTAAGTATCAGTTAAGTGTACAATTAAGTGTCAGTTAAGTGCGCGTACTTAGAAATGCCAATCCTGTAGTATACTTTGACATATACCGCTTATTGTCCTCAGGCCCAAGTTGTCATTACATTGCAGAAATCTGTATTGGAAATTGGAGGCAGGGCTAAAGATGGTAGGGGAGGGAGTTAAGGGGATAGGGAAAGGAGGGTGATGAGGATTAAATCTACAAATAAGGAAGAAATTTTTTATTTTATTACAAGTTTTATACACTGAAGAGGGATGAATGAATAATAATAATAATAATAATAATAATAATAATAATAAGAGTACTTATTTTTATTTATACGATTATCTTCAGGTTATCATATTATTTTGTCCAAGTGGTCATAACAGAAATAACTATAATAATAACAGTAAGAATAACAATCAAAACTAGACACATTGATAACTACGACGAATTATAATAACGATAACAACGATAACAAAAAGGACAAAGTTACGTTCAGGTAAATTAGGTCAAACTCATTACTAGATTACACAGGTAACTTGTAACATAAACAGGGTGATTAAAGAATGACAACAATTTGAAATGTTTATACAGTATTAAAATCTTGGAATTCTGTTTCATTGACCCTATGCACTGTATATCACATAATTTGTATTCCTAGCAACGGTAGGAGTCTCAGTGCCATTTAAGATTCCATTTTGCTGTCATTATCTATCTCTTGTGCCGTAATTAAGTTAGTCACTGAGCTGGATTTCCATATTCTCAGCTCAGGAGTAAATATGACCAGTTTTGAGATTAATAGACTATAGAAATACTATCAAGTTTGGCTTCAAGTTCTACAACCAAGAAAGTCAGTCCTTCACCAGTGCAGTAGGCAGGCACAGTTGAGTTCTGCAGGATCCCCAGTAGACACCTTCAATACCCCAGGCAGTGTTGTGTCCTGTGAGATATTTGGGAACCCCTCAGTCTCTTCAGGAGCATTAGCAATATTACGTAACTTCTA
>NW_024731683.1:0-19190 GCF_018991925.1 Homarus americanus | reverse complement strand
ACTCCCAGGTACCTCCGACACTCTCAGGTACAGTGACATTTCCATGTTACATCTCAGACCTCCCATGTGCCTCACACCTCCCAGGTACACCTCAGACACTCCCAGGTATACCTCAGACACTCCCAGGTACACCTCAGACACTACCAGGTGCACCTCTGACACTCAGGTACACCTCTGACCTCCAGGCACACCTCTGACACTCCTGGTACACCTCAGACACTCCCAGGTACACCTCTGACACTCCCAGGTACACCTCCTGACACTCCCAGGTACACCTCTGACCTCCAGGTACACCTCTGACACTCGGGTACACCACCGACGCTCCCAGGTACACCAATGACCTCCGGTACTCCACTGACCTCCCTGGTACATCTCTGACACTCCCAGGTACACCTCAGACACTCCCAGGTACACCTCCACACTCCCAGGTACACCTCCAGGCCATCCCAGGTACACCTGACACTCCCAGGTACACCACCGACCTCCCAGGTACACCCCCAGCATTCTCAGGTACACCTCTGACACTCCCAGTTACACCTCTGACTCGCGCAGGTACACCTCCGTGCACTCCCAGGTACCTCCGGCACTCCCAGGTACACCTCTGACCTCCCAGGTACACCTCTGATACTCCCAGTTATACATCTGACACTCCCAGGTACACCACCGACACTCCCAGGTACCCCTGACACTCTCATGTGCACCTCTGGCCTCCCAGGTACACCTCTGACACTCCGGTACCTCTGCTCCCAGGTACACCTCCAGACACTCCCAGCTACCTCGATACTCCCAGGTATACATCTGGCCTCCCAAGTACACCACTGACACTCCCAGGTACACCTCTAACACTGCGGCTTACCTCGAACACTCCCAGGTACACCTCCGATACTCCCAGGTACACCTCCGACACTCTCAGGTATACCACTGACCTCCCAGGTTACACCTCAGACACTCCCGGTACACCTCAGACACTCCAGGTACCTCAAACACTCCCAGGTACACCTCAGACCTCCCAGGTACACCTCAGACACTCCCAGGTGCACCTCTGACACTGTCAGGTACACCTCTGACACTCCCAGGTACACCTCAGACACTGCCCAGGTGCACCTCAGACAATCTCGGAACACCTCAGGCACTCTCAGGTACACCTCTGACACTCCCAGGCACACCTCTGCCACTCCCAGGTACCTCTGAGCACTCCCAGGTATACCTCTGACCCTCCCAGGTACACCTCGGCCTCCCAGGTACACCTCCAGACACTCCCAGGTACTCTGACCTCCCAGGTACACCTCTGACCTCCCTGGTACATCCTCAGCCTCCCCAGGTACACCTCAGACCTCCCAGGTACACCTCCGACACTCCCAGGTACACCCCTGACACTCCCAGGCACACCTCTGACACTCCCAGGTACCTCTGCCTCCCAGGTACCTCAGACCTCCCAGGTGCACCTCCGACACTCCCAGGTACACCTCTGACCTCCCAGGTACACCTCTGACACTCCCAGGTACACCTCAGACACTCCCAGGTACACCTCTGATACTCCCAGTTATACATCTGACACTCAGGTACACCACCGACACTCCCAGGTACACCCCTGACACTCTCAGGCACACTCTGACACTCCAGGTACCTCTGACACTCCCAGGTACACCTCCGACACTCCCAGGTCACACCTCAGACACTCCCAGCTACCTCTGATGCTCCCAGGTATACATCTGACCTCCCAAGTACACCACCAGCCTCCCAGGTACACCATGACACTGCCAGAAACACCTCCAGACACTCCCAGGTACACCTCCGATACTCCCAGGTACCTCCGACACTCTCAGGTATACCACTGACACTCCCAGGTTACACCTCAGACACTCCCAGGTACACCTCAGACACTCCCAGGTACCTCAAACACCCAGGTACACCTCAGATACCAGGTACACCTCCAGAACTACCAGGTGCACCTCTGACACTGCCAGGTACACCTCAGACACTACCAGGAACACCTCAGACACTGCCAGGTACACCTCAGGACAATCTCAGGAACACCTCAGACACTCCTAGGTACACCTCTGACACTCCCAGGCACACCTCTGCCACTCCCAGGTACCTCCTGACACTCCCAGGTATACCTCCAGACACTCCCAGGTGCACCTGACCTCCCAGGTACCTCAGACTCTCCCAGGTACACACTCTGACACTCCCAGGTACACCTCTGCCTCCCTGGTACTCCTCTGACACTCCAGGAACATCAGACACTCCCAGGTGCCTGACTCCCAGGTAACCTCTGACACTCCCAGGTACACCAATGACACCCTCAGGTACACCTTGACACTCCCAGGTACACCTCAGACACTTCCGTACACCTTTGACCTCCCAGGTACACCTCGCCACAATCCCAGGTACACCTCAGACACTTCCAGGTACACCTCAGACACTCCCAGGTGTTCCTCTGACCTCCCAGGTACACCTCTGCTCCCAGGTACACCTCTGGCACTCCCAGGTACATCTGACACTCCCAGGTACACCTCTGACACTCCCAGGCACACCTCTGACACTCCCTGGTGCACCTGAGGCCATCTGGGTACACCTCTGACCTCCCAGGTACACCTCTGAGACTCCCAGGTACAACTCAGCGCACCCAGGTACACCAGCCAACCTCCCAGGTACTCACTGACCTCCCTGGTACATCTCTGACCTCCCAGGTACACCTCAGACCTCCCAGTACCTCCGACCTCCCAGGTACACCCCTGACACTCCCAGGTACACCTCCTGACTCTCCCAGGTACCTCTGACACTCCCAGGTACACCTCCGACTCTCCCAGGTGCACCTCCGACACTCCCAGGTACACCTCCTGACCTCCCAGGTACACCATCGACACTCCCAGGTACACCCCTGACACTCTCAGGTACACTCCAGCCTCCCAGGTACACCTCTGATGCTCCCAGGTATGCATCTGACCTCCCAGGTACCTACTGACTTTCCCAGGTACACCGCTGACACTGCCAGATACACCTCAGACACTCCCAGGTACACCCCTGACACTCCCGGGTACACCTCCGACACTCCAGGTACCTCCGCCACTCCCAGGTACACCACTGACACTCCCAGGTACACCTCAGACACTCCCAGGTACACACTCAGACACTCCCAGGTACACCTCAGACACTGCCAGGTACACCTCAGACACTACCAGGTGCCTCTGACACTGCCAGGTACACCTCAGACACTGCCAGGAACACCTCAGACACTGCCAGGTACACCTCAGACAATCTCAGGAACACCTCAGACACTCCTAGGTACACCTCTGACACTCCCAGGTACACCTTTGAAACTCCCGGTACCTCTCTGACACTCCCAGGAACCTCAGACCCTCCCAGGTACCGCTGACACTCTCACGTACACCCTGACACTCCCAGGTACACCTCTGACACTCCCTGGTGCTCCTCTGACCCTCCCAGGAACACCTCAGACACTCCCAGGTACACCACTGACAGCCTCCCAGGTACACCTCCTAACCTCCCAGGTACCTAGCCAAGCACCCTCAGGTACACCTTTGACCTCCAGGTACACCTCAGACACTTCCAGGTACCTGACACTCCCAGGTGCACCTCACTACACTCCCAGGTACACCTCAGACACTCCCAGGTATACCTCTGATACTCCCAGGTACACTGACCTCCCAGGTACACCTCTGGCACTCCCAGGTACACATCTGACACTCCCAGGTACACCTCCGACACTCTCAGGCCTCTGACACTCCCTGGTACACCTGAGACACTCCCAGGTACACCTCTGACCTCCAGGTACACCTCTGACACTCCCAGGTACACCACCTGACGCTCCCAGGTACACCAATGACACTCCCAGGTACTCCACTGACACTCCCTGGTGCATCTCTCACCTCCCAGTGCCTCAGACACTCCCAGGTACACCTCCGACACTCCCAGGTACACCCCTGACCTCCCAGGTACACCTCTGACTCTCCCAGGTACACCTCTGTGCTCAGGTACCTCCGACACTCTGTTGCACACCTCCGACACTCCCAGAACACCTCTGACACTCCCAGGTACACCACCGACACTCCCAGGTACACCCCTGACACTCTCAGGTGCCTCTGACACTCCCAGGTACACCTCTGACACTCCCAGGTACACCTCCGCACTCCCAGGTACACCTCCGGCCTCCCAGGTACACCTCTGACACTCCCAGGTACCCCTCAGACACTCCCAGGTGCACCTCTGATGCTCCCAGGTATGCATCTGACACTCCCAGGTACACCACTGCCTCCCAGGTACACCGCTGACACTGCCAGAATACCTCAGACACTCATAGGTACACCTCCGATGCCTCCCAGGTACACCTCCGATACTCTCAGGTACACCACTGACACTCCCAGGTTACACCTTGAATCTCAGGTACCTCCAGACACTCAGGTGCACCTCAGACACTGCCAGGTGCACCTCAGACACTCCCAGGTACACCTCAGACACTACCAGGTGCACCTCTGGCACTGCCAGGTACACCTCCAGACACTGCCAGGAACACCTCCAGACACTGCCAGGTACACCTCCAGACACTCTCAGGAACACCTCAGACACTCCCTAGGTACACCTCTGACTCCCAGGTACCTTTGAAACTCCAGGTACCTCTGACACTCCCAGGTACACCTCCAGACACTCCCAGGTCACACCATGACACTCTCACGTACACACCCTGACACTCCAGGTACACCTCTGATACTCCCTGGTACTCCTCTGACCTCCCAGGAACACCTCAGACACTCCCAGGTACACCACTGACACTCCCAGGTTACCTCTGCCTCCCAGGTGCACCATTGACACCCTCAGGTACACCTGGCACTCTGGTACCCTCAGACACTTCCAGGTACACCTTTGACCTCCCAGGTACACCTCATACCTCCCAGGTACACCTCAGACCCTCCCAGGTACACCTCTGACACTCCCAGGTACACCACTGACACTCCCAGGTACACCTCTGGCACTCCAGGTACAACTCTGACACTCCCAGGTACCACTCTGACACTCCCAGGTACACCTCAGACACTCCAGGTACACCTCTGACACTCTGGTATATCGTTGACACTCCCAGGTACACCCTGACCTCCCAGGCCTCTGACACTCCCAGGTACACCGTGACCTCCCAGTGCACCTCGAACACTCCCAGGTACACCTCTGACACTCCCAGGTACACCACCGACACTCCCAGGTACACCTCAGCCTCCCAGGTTACCTCTGACACTCCCGGTAACTCTGACACTCCCAGGTACACCTCAGACACTCCCAAGGTACACCTCTGACACTCCCAGGTACCACTGGCTCTCCAGGCCTGCTGCCAGGTGCTCACTGACACTCCCTGACATCTCTGACACTCCCAGGTACACCTCAGACCCTCCCAGGTACACCTCCGACCTCCCAGGTACACCTGACACTCTGGGTACACCTCCTGACTCTCCCAGGTACACCTCCGAACACTCCCAGGTACAACTCCGACACTCCCAGGTACCTCCGACACTCCCAGGAACACCTCTGACACTCCCAGGTACACCACCGACACTCCCAGGTACACCCCTGACACTCCTCAGGTACACCTCTGACACTCAAAGGTACCTCTGACCTCCCAGGTACCTCCGACACTCCCAGGTACACCTCCGGCACTCCCAGGTACACCTCTGACCTCCCAGGTACACCTCAGACAATCCCAGGTACACCTCTGATACTCCCAGGTATACATCTGACACTCCCAGGTACACCATTGACACTCCCAGGTACACCGCTGACTGCCAGATCACCTCGGACACTCCCAGGTACACCTCCGATACTCCCAGGTACACCTCCGACACTCTCAGGTACACCACAGCACTCTGTGTTACTCAGACACTCCCAGGTACACCTCAGACACTCCAGGTACACCTCGACACTCCCAGGTACACCTCAGACACTCCCAGGTACACCTCAGACACTACCAGGTGCACCTCTGGCACTGCAGGTACCCTCTGACACTCCAGGCACCTCAGTCACTCCTGGTACACCTCAGACACTCCCAGGTACACCTCTGTGCTCCCAGGTACACCTCTGACACTCCCAGGTACACCTCTGACACTCTTGCACCAATGACACCTCCAAGGTACTCACTGACACTCTCTGGTACATCTGACCTCCCAGGTACACCTCAGACCTCCCAGGTACCTCCGACACTCCAGGTACACCCCTGACACTCCCAGGTGCCTCTGACACTCCCAGGTAAACCCCTGACACTCCCAGGTACACCTCAGACACTCCCAGGTACACCTCTGACACTCCCAGGTACCCCGTCCTGACCTCCCTGGTGCTCCCTGACCTCTCCAGGTACATCTCAGACACTCCCAGGTACCTCCCCAGCCTCCCAGGTACACCTCTGACACTCCCAGGTACACCTCAGACACTCCCAGGTACAACCTTCAACCTCTCACTGCAGACACTCCCAGGTACACCTCTGACACTTCCTGGTGCTCCTCTGACTCTCCAGGAACACCTCAGACACTCCCAGGTACACCACTGACACTCCCAGGTACACCTCCTAACACTCCAGGTACACCAATGACACCCTCAGGTACACCTCTGACACTCCCAGGTACACCTCATACACTCCCAGGTGCACCTCAGACACTCCCAGGTGCACCTCAGACACTCCCAGGTACCTCAAGCACTCCCAGGTCACCTCAGACACTCCAGGTGCACCTCCAGACACTGCCAGGTGCACCTCTGACACTGGGTACACCTCAGACACTACCAGGACACCTCCAGACACTGCCAGGTACACCTCAGACCATCTCAGGAACACCTCAGACACTCCTGGGTACACCTCTGACACTCCCAGGTACACCTCCTGACACTCCCAGGAACATCTCAGACACTCCCAGGTACACCACTGACACTCCCAGGTACACCTCAGCCTGCGGTACCTATGACACCCTCAGGTACACCTTTGACACTCCCAGGTACACCTCAGACACTTCGGTACCTTTGACACTCCCGGGTGCCTCATACACTCCCAGGTACACCTCAAACACTTCCAGGTACACCTCAGACACTCCCAGGTACCTCTGACCTCCCAGGTACACCACTGACACTCCCAGGTACACCTCTGGCACTGCCAGGTGCACCACATCTGACACTGCCAGGTACACCTCTGACACTCCCAGGCACCTCTGACACCTCCCACCTGGGACACTCCCAGGTACACCTCAGACACTCCCTAGATACCTCAAACACTCCCAGGTACACCTCAGACACTCCCAAGTACACCTCCAGACACTACCAGGTGCACCACTCAGCCTCCCAGGTTACACCTCAGACACTCCCAGGTACACCTCAGACACTCTAGGTACACCTCAGACACTTCCAGGTACCCTGAACCTCCCAGGTACCGCCTGACACTCCGAGGCACCCCCAGCACTCCAGGTACACCACCCAGCACTGCCAGATACACCTCAGACACTCCCAGGTACCACCTCCGATACTCCCAGGTACACCTCCACTCGGTACACCACCAGCCTCCCAGGTTCCACCTCAGACACTCCCAGGTATGCCTCAGACACTCCCAGGTACACCTCAAACACTCCCAGGTACACCTCAGACACTCCCAGGTATACCTCAGACAATACCAGGTGCACCTCTGACACTGCCAGGTACACCTCAGACACTCCCAGGTACACCTCAAACACTCCCAGGTACACCTCTGACACTCCCAGGTACACCTCAGACACTCCCAGGTACACCGCTGACACTCTCACGTACACACCCTGACACTCCGAGGTACACCTCTGACACTCCTGGTGCTCCTCTGACACTCCCAGGAACACCTCAGACACCTCCAGGTACACCACTACACTCCCAGGTACACCTCTAACACTCCCATGCACCAATTACATCCTCAGGTACACCTTTGACACTCCCAGGTACACCTCAGACACTTCCAGGTACACCTTTGACACTCCCAGGTACCACTCCTTACCTCCCAGGTACCTCAGACACTCCCAAGTACACCTCTGACACTCCCAGGTGCACCACCTGACACTCCCAGGTACCTGGCACTCCTGTACCTCTGGCACTCCCAGGTACAACTCTGACACTCCCAGGTACACCAGACCTCCCAGGTACTCCTCTGACACTCTGGGTATGCAGTTGACACTCCCAGGTACACCCCTGATGCTCCCAAGTACACCAATGACACTCCCAGGTACACCCCTAGACTCCCAGGTACACCTCAGACCTCCCAGGTACACCTCTGACACTCCCAGGTACACCACTGACACTCCCAGGTACACCTCTGGCACTCCCAGGTACCTCTGACACTCCAGGTACAACTCTGACACTACCAGGTACACCTCAGACACTCCCAGCTACACCTCTGACACTTTGATGGGCTCTGTGACACTCAGGCCCCCTAAAACTCCCAGGTGCACCTCTGACCTCCCAGGTACACCCTTGACACTCCAAGGTGCACCTCTGACACTCCCAGGTACACCACTGACTCTCCCAGGTACACCAATGACACTGCCAGGTACTCACTGAACCTCCGCGTGCATCTCTGACACTCCCAGGTACCTCAGACACTCCCAGGTGCACCTCCAACCCTCCCAGGTACACCCCTGACCTCACGGTACCTCCGTACTCCAGGTACACCCCTGTTTCTCAGGGAACACCTCTGACACTCCCAGGAACAACTCCGGCACTCCCAGGTACCTCCGACACTCCCAGGAACACCTCTGCCTCCCAGGTACCACCGACACTCCCAGGTACACCCCTGACACTCTCAGGTACACCTCTGACACTCAAAGGTACCTCTGACTCCCAGGTACCTCCGTCAGGTACACCTCCGGCACTCCCAGGTACCTCTGGCCTCCCAGGTACCTCAGACAATCCAGGTACCTCTGATACTCCCAGGTATACATCTGACCTCCCAGGTACACCACCCAGCCTCTCCCAGGTACACCGCTGGCACTGCCAGATACACCTCGGACACTCCCAGGTACCTCCATGCTCCCAGGTACACCTCCGACACTCTCAGGTACCATGTGACACTCCCATGTTACCTCAGACACTCCCATGTACCTCAGACACTCCCAGGTACACCTCAGACACTCCCAGGTATGCCTCAGACATCCCAGGTACACCTCAGACACTACCAGGTGCACCTCTGACACTGCCAGGTATACCTCTGACACTCCCAGGCACACCTCAGTCACTCCTGGTACACCTCAGACACTCCCAGGTACACCTCTGACACTCCCAGGTACCTCTGACACTCCCAGGTACCTCTGACACTCCTAGGTACACCAATGACACTCCCAGGTACTCCACTGACCTCTCTGGTACATCTTTGACTCCCAGGTGCACCTCAGACACTCCCAAGTGCACCTCCGACACTCCCAGGTACACCTCTGACGCTCCCAGGTACACCTCAGACACTCCCAGGTACACCTCTGATGCTCCCAGGTATACATCTGACACTCCCAGGTACACCACTGACCTCCCAGGTGCCACCAGACACTCCCAGGTACACCTCGGCACTCCCAGGTACTTCTGACACTCCCAGGTACAACTCTGACACTCCCAGGTACACCTCAGATACTCCCAGGTACCTCTGACACTCTTGGGTATGCCGTTGACAGTCCAGGTACACTCCCAGGTACACCTCTGACACTCCCAGGTACACCTGACACTCCCAGGTAAACCACTGACACTCCCAGGTCACCTCTGGCACTCCCAGGTAATCCTCTGACACTCCCAGGTACAACTCTGACACTACCAGGTCACCTCAGACACTCCCAGCTACACCTCTGACACTGGTATACCGCTGACCTCCCAGGTACACCCTGACCTCCCAGGTACACCTCTGACACTCCAGGTACACCCTTGACACTCAGGTACACCTCTGACACTCCCAGGTAACCACCTGACGCTCCCAGGTACCAATGACCTCCCAGGTGCTCACTGACACTCCCTGGTACATCTCTGACACTCCCAGGTACACCTCAGACACTCCAGGTACCTTCGACACTCCCAGGTACACCCCTGACAATTCAGGTACACTTTTGACACTCCACGTACACCTCATACCTCCCAGGTACACCTCAGACACCTTCCAGGTACACCTCAGACACTCCCAGGTACACCTCTGACACTCCCAGGTACACCATTGACACTCCCAGGTACCTCTGGCACTCACAGGTACCCTCTGACACTCCCAGGTACCTCTCTGACACTCCCAGGCACACCTCTGACACTCCTGGTACACCTCAGACACTCCCAGGTACCTCTGACCTCCCAGGGACACCTCTGACACTCCCAGGTACCCCTGACGCTCCCAGGTACACCAATGACCTCCCAGGCACTCACTGACACTCCCTGGGACATCTCCTGACACTCCCAGGTACACCTCAGACACCCCAGGTACCTCCGACCTCCCAGGTACACCCCTCCCAGGTACACCTCTGACTCCCAGGTACACCTCCGACACTCCCAGGTACACCTCCGACACTCCCAGGAACACCTCTGGCCTCCCAGGTACACCACCGACACTCCCAGGTACAGCCTTGACACTCTCAGGTACACCTCTGCCCACCTCCGGCCTCCCAGGTACCCCTCGCTTACTCCCAGGTACACCTCCGGCACTCCCAGATGCCTCTGACACTCCCAGGTACCTCAGACACTCCCAGCTACACCTCTGATGCTCCCAGGTTGCATCTGACCTCCCAAGTACCACCACTGACACTCCCAGGTACACCGCTGACACTGCCAGATACACCTCAAAACTCCCAGGTACACCTCCGATACTCCCAGGTACACCTCCGACACTCTCAGGTACACCACTGACATTCCCAGGTTACCTCAGACACTCCCAGGTACCTCGAACACTCTAGGTACACCTCCAACACTCCCAGGTACACCTCAGACACTCCCAGGTACACCTCACACACTACCAGGTGCACCTCTGACACTGCCAGGTACACCTCAGACACTACCAGGAACACCTGAGACACTGCCAGGTACACCTCAGACAATCTCAGGAACGTCAGACACTCCTAGGTACACCCTCTGACCTCCCAGGTACACCTCTGACACTCCAGGAACATCTCAGACACTCCCAGGTACACCACTGACACTCCCAGGTACACCTCTGACACTCCCAGGTACACACAATGACACCCTCAGTGCCTTTGACACTCCCAGGTACCCCTCAGACACTTCCAGGTACACCTTTGACACTCCCAGGTACACCTCATGCACTCCCAGTTACACCTCAGACCCTTCCAGGTACACCTCAGACACACCAGGTACACTTCTGACACTCCCAGGTACACCACCAACCTCCCAGGTACACCTCTGGCACTCCCAGGTACCATCTGACCTCCCAGGTACACCTCTGACACTCCCAGGCACACCTCGGCCTCCCTGGTACACCTGAGACACTCCAGGTACACCTCTGACCTCCCAGGTACACCTCTGACACTCCCAGGTACACCACTGACGCTCCCAGGTACACAATGACACTCCCAGGTGCTCACTGACACTCCTGGTACATCTCTGACACTCCCAGGTACACCTCAGACACTCCCAGGTACACCCTACCTCCCAGGTACACCCCTGACACTCCCAGGTGCACCTCAGACCTCCCAGTACCTCCGATGCTCCCAGGTACACCTCCGATACTCTCAGCTACACCACTGACACTCCCAGGTTATACCTCAGACACTCCCAGGTACACCTCAGACATTCCCAGGTACACCTCAGACACTCCCAGGTACACCTCAGACACTCCCAGGTACACCTCAGACACTACCAGGTGCA
Source organism: Homarus americanus (assembly GCF_018991925.1). Taxonomy (NCBI): domain Eukaryota; kingdom Metazoa; phylum Arthropoda; class Malacostraca; order Decapoda; family Nephropidae; genus Homarus; species Homarus americanus. The sequence goes on along the minus strand of NW_024731683.1, from coordinate 7,346 downwards.
CCTCTGACACTGCCAGGTACAATTCAGACACTGTCAGGACACCTCAGACACTCCTAGGTACACCTCTGACACTCCCAGGTACACCTTTTTGCTCCCAGGTACACCTCTGACACTCCCAGGTACACCTCAGACACTCCCAGGTACACCGCTGACACTCTCACGTGCACACACCCTGACACTCCCAGGTACACCTCTGACACTCCCTGGTGCTCCTCTGACACTCCCAGGAACACCTCGGACCTCCCAGGTACACCACTGACACTCCCAGGTACACCTCTAACACTCCCAAGTGCACAATGACACCCTCAGCTACATTTGACACTCCCAGGTACCTCGAACACTTCCAGGTACACCTTTGACACTCCCAGGTACCTCATACCACTCCCAGGTAAACCTCAGACACTCCCAGGTACACCTCTGACATTCCCAGGTACACCACTGACACTCCCAGGTACCTCTGGCACTCCCAGCTCGCATCCAGACACTCCCAGGTGCACCTCTGACATGCAGGTATACCGTTGACACTCCCAGGTACACCCCTGACCTCCCAGGTACCTCTGACCTCCCAGGTAAACCCCTGACCTCCCAGGTACACCTCAAGACACTCCAGGTACACCTCTGACACTCCCAGGTACGTCTGACCTCCTGGTACTCCTCTGACCTCCCAGGAACATCTCAGACACTCCCAGGTACACCACTGACACTCCCAGTACCTCTGCCTCCCAGTTCCACCTCAGACACTCCCAGGTACAACCTGACACTCTCACGTACACACCCAGAACTCCCAGGTACACCTCTGTGCTCCTGGTGCTCCTCTGACCTCCCAGGACACCTGAACACTCCCAGGTACACCACCGACACTCCCAGGTACACCTCTGCCTCCCAGGTACACCAGCAAGCACCCTCAGGTACACCTTTGACCTCCCAGGTACCTCCCCTTACCACTCCCAGGTACACCTCAGACACTCCCAGGTACCTCAGACACTCTGGGTACACCTCAAGCTCTCCCAGGTACACCTCAGACACTCCCAGGTACACCTCAGGCACTACCAGGTGCACCTCTGACACTACAGGTACACCTCAGACACTACCAGGAACACCTCAGACTGCTGCCAGGTACACCTCAGACAATCTCCAGGAACACCTCAGACACTCTGGGTGCACCTCTGACACTCCCAGGAACACCTCAGAGCACTCCCAGGTACCACTGACCTCCCAGGTACACCTCTGACACTCCCAGGTACCTATGACACCCTCAGGTACACCTTGACACTCCCAGGTGCACCTCAGACACTTCCAGGTACCTTTGCTCTCAGTGCACCTCATACTCCCAGGTACCTCAGACACTTCAGGTACACCTCGAACACTCCCAGGTACACCTCTGACCTCCCAGGTACCTCTGCTCCCAGGTACCTCTGGCACTCCCAGGTACACCTCCTGGCCTCCCAGTACCTCCCTGACCTCCCAGGCACACCTCTGACCTCCCTGGTACACCTCAGACACTCCCAGGTACCTCAGACCTCCCAGGTGCCACCTGGCACTCCCAGGTGCTACACTGACACTCCCAGGTACACCTCTGACACTCCCAGGCACTCACTATACTCTGGTACATCTCTGACACTCCCAGGTACACCTCAAACACTCCCAGGTACACCTCCAAACACTCCCAGTTGCACCCCTGACACTCCCAGGTACCTCTGACACTCCCAGGTGTCTCCGACACTCCCAGGTTACACCTCTGACACTCCCAGGTACACCTCAGACACTCCCAGGTGCACTCAGACACTCCCAGGTACCTCAGGCACTCCCAGGTACCTCAGACACTCCAGGTGCTGCCTGACGCCTGCAGGTACACCTCAGACACTCCCAGGTACACCTCAGACACTGCCAGGTACCTCCAGACCATCCCAGGAACACCTCAGACACTCCCGGGTACACCTCTGACCTCCCAGGTACCTCTGACACTCCTGGTGCCTCTGACACTCCAGGAACACTCAGACACTCCCAGGTACACCACTGACACTCCCAGGTGCCTCTACAGCCTCCCAGGTACCTATTACCCTCAGGTGCCTGACCTCTGGGTGCCTCAGACACCCCAAGTACACCTTTGACACTCCCAGGTGCACCTCATACACTCCCAGGTACACCTCAGACACTCCCAGGTACCTCAGACCTCCAGGTACACCTCTGACACTCCCCAGGTACACCACGGCCTCCCAGGTGCCTCTGGCACTCCCAGTGCACCTCTGACACTCCAGGTACCCCATGATCTGGTACCTCTGACTCTCCCAGGTACACCTCCTGACCTCCCAGGTACATCCAGACACTCCAGGTGCACCTCGAGGCACTCCCAAGACACCTCCTGACACTCCCAGGTACACCACAGACTCTCCAGGTACACCTGACACTCCCAGGTGCACCTCTGACACTCCCAGGTACACCTCTGACACTCCCAGGTACACCTCAGGCTCCCAGGTGCCTCTAGCACTCCCAGGTACACCCTCCTGATGCTCCCAGGTAGCATCTGACACTCCAGGTACACCACCGCCACTCCCAGGTACACCTCTGACACTCCCAGGTACCTCAGACACTCCAGGTGCACCTCTGATGCTCCCAGGTACACCTCTGACACTCCAGGTACCTCACCAGTCCCAGGTACCCCTCAGACCTCCAGGTACACCTCAGACACTCCCAGGTGCCTGGACACTCTGGGTACACCTCAGACACTCCCAGGTACACCTCAGACACTCCCAGGTGCACCTCTGACACTCCCAGGTACACCTCAGACACTCCCAGGGTCCACCTCCGACACTGCCAGGTACACCTCAGACATCTCAGACTCCTCAGACACTCTGGGCACCTCTGACACTCCCAGGTACACCTCTGACCTCCCAGGTGCACCTCAGCTCCCAGGTAGCCTCAGACACTCCCAGGTACACCTGACACTCCCAGGTGACACTCCCAGCACTCCCAGGTGCCTCTGACACTCCCTGGTGTGCTCCTCTGACTCCCAGGTACACCTCAGACACTCCCAGGTACACCTCTGGCCTCCAGGTACACCTCTGACACTCCCAGGTACACCAATGACACCCTCGGTTACTCCTTGACCTCCCAGGTACCTCAGACCTTCAGGTACCTCAGCACTCCCGGTGCCTCCTGACACTCCCAGGTACACCACTGACCTCCCAGGTTGCACCTCCTGGCACTCCCAGGTACCTCTGTCCTGGTGCACCTCTGACACTCCCAGGCACACCTCTGACACTCCTGAGGTACACCTCAGACACTCCAGGTACACCCGACACTCCCAGGTACACCCTGACACTCCCAGGTTACACCCTCTGACACTCCCAGGTACACCTCCGACCTCCAGGTACACTCGACCTCCAGGTACCTCCGACCTCCCAGGTACACCTCTGACCTCCCAGGTACACCACCGACTCTCCAGGTACCCTCTGACACTCTCAGGTGCCACGCCCGGCACTCCCAGGTACCTTCTCGGCACTCCCAGGTACACTCAGACTCCCAGGTGCACCTCCGACACTCCCAGGTACCTCGAACCTTCCGTTACACCTTGAACCTCCCAGGTACACCTCAGGCCTTCTCATTTGCTACCTCTGAACCTCCTGGCTCCAGGTGCCTCTGACACTCCCAGGTACACCTCTGACACTCTTGGGTGTCCTTGGCTTCTTCCAGCCACCTCTGACACTCTTGGGTATACGCTGACACTCCCAGGTGCACCCTGACACTCCAGGTACACCTCTGACACTCCAGGTGCTTCTAGCACTCCCAGGTGCCCTCTGACCTCCCAGGTACCGCAACGCTCCCAGGTACCAGCCACTCCCAGGCCTCCACTGACCTCCTGGTACATCTCTGTCCTCCCAGGTACACCTCAGACACTCCCAGTGCCTCCGGCACTCCATGTACACCTGTCACTCTGGGTACACCTCCCGACTCTCCCAGGTACCTCTGACCTCCAAAGGTACACCTCTGACACTCCCAGGTACCCTCCGGCCTCCAGGTACACCTCGAGCCTCCCAGGTACACCTCCGACTCTCCAGGTACACCCCTGACACTCCTAGGTACCTCTGACCTCCCAGTGCCTCTGACACTCCCAGGTACACCTCCGACACTCCCAGGCGCCTCCGGCACTCCCAGGTGCACCTCTGATACTCCAGGTGACCTCTGACCTCCAGGTACACCTCTGACATTCCGAGACACTGTCAGATGTGACACTGGGGTGCTCGATGCTCCTAGGTACACCTCTGGACTCTCTCAGGTACACTGGTTGTGGTTTCAACTCCAGGTTGGCACCTGAGGCACTCCCAGGTACACCTCAGACACTCCAGGTTACCTCGACTCTCACATTTTCAGAGCACTGCTGCAGGTGCCCTCATTACTGGTCCTGAGAACTCCCGGGCCTCAGCTGAAGTGCTCAGAGCAATCTCAGGTTTTCTCTGACACTCCCTAGGTAACCTCTGACACTCCCAGGTACCTGCTCGTGCTACATTTTGTGCATCAGTATGCCTCAGAACACTCCCAGGTACACCTCTTACACTCACGTAAACTCTGTGACGCTCCCAGGTCACCTCCAGGCATTGCCAGGTACACCTGACAATCTCAGGCCACCTCTAGGACTTGCTCCTAGGTTCAGCCTCATGACACTCCAGGTACACCTCTGACACTGTTGGTATGCCTTTAGACACTCCCAGGTACATGCCCCAGCTTCTCAGTTACCTCTGGCTCTCCCAGGTACTGTGTTTCTCTCAGGTGTGTTTGCTCTCAGGTACACCTCTGAGCACTACCAGGTACACGTTTGACCTCCCGTGCTCCTGCCACTCCCAGGTACATCTCAGACACTTCCAGGTGCACCTGGCATCCCAGGTACACCTCTGGCTCTCATTGGGTACACCTCATGACTCTCCCAGGTACCCTCTGGCACTCACAGGTGCCTCTGACACTTCCTGGTCACTCCTCCTGAACTCACAGGTACCTCACACTCCTGGTACACCTCAGGCACTCCCAGGTACACCTTGACACTCCAGGTACACCTCTGACACTCTCAGGTGCACCTTTGACGCTCCCAGGTACGCATTGACACTCCCAGGTACTCTGGCCTCCTGGTGCATCTCTGAACTCTCTGGTACACCTCAGGCACTCCCAGGTGCACCTCCGACACTCCCAGGTACACCCCTGACACTACCAGTACCTCTGGCTCTACCAGGTGCACCTCAGACACTACCAGGAACTCGACTCCCATTTGCCTCCCAAGACACCTCGGCCTCCCAGGTACACCATCGGCTTGCTCCAGGTACACCTGACACTCTCAGGTACCTCTGACACTCAGGCCTCACCAACACTCCCAGGTACCTCTGGCACTTGATTACACCTCCTGACACTCCCAGGTACACCTCAGGCCTCCCAGTACACCTCTGATGCTCCCAGGTGCCATCTGACACTCCCATTTTACCCAGCACTCTTGGAGTACACCACTGAGCTTCCACCTCCCAGACACTCCCAGGTACCTCCGATGCTCCCAGTACCTCAAACATTCTCAGGTACACCACTGACCTCCCAGGTTACACCTCCAGACACTCCCAGGCCTCAGACACTCCCCAGGCCTCAGACACTCATTTTGGGCCTCCAAGTACACCTCAGACACTACAGGGGTGCCTCTGACACTGCCGTTACACCTCAGACACTACAAGGGCCACTCCAGACACTGCCAGGTACACACTCAGACAATCTCAGGCTTGCCTCAGACACTCCTGACCTCCTCTGACTTGCTCCAGGGTTTACCTCGAACCTCCAGGTACTACCTGGCCTCCCAGGTACCTCGGCTTGCTCCAGGTACACCTCAGACACTTCCAGGTACGCTGACACTCCCACAGGTACACCTCATCACTCCCAGGTACACCTCGAACACTTCAGGTACCTCCAGGGGCATCCAGGCCCCTCTACAACCACTCCCAGGTACACCACAGACACTCCTAGGTACACCTCTGGCTTTGCTCCCATTTTGCCTCGCGGCACTCAGGTACACCTCTGACACTCTGAGCACACCTCTGACACTCCCCATTTTGCCTCAAGACACTCCCAGGCACACCTCTGGGCCTCCCAGGTACACACCTGACACTCCAGGTACACCACCTGACGCTCCCAGGTACACCAATGACACTCCCAGGCACTCCCTTGCTGCTCCTGGGTACATCTCTCTGACACTCCCAGGTACACCTCCAGACATCCCGTTTGTCAAACACTCCCAGTGCATCTGGCCTTCCAGGTGCACCTCTGTTTCTCATCACCTCCATTGCTCCGGGTTACCTCCAGGCACTCCCAGGTACACCTCAGGCCTCACTTGGGTACACCTCGGAGCACTCCCAGGTACCTCAGACACCCCCAGGTACCTCGAACACTACCAGGTGCACCTCCCAGCACTGCCAGGTACACTCGGGCACTACCAGGAACACCTCGGGCTGCCAGGTACACCTGAACAATCTCTGGGAACACCTCGAACACTCCTACTCGTGCACACCTCCTGACACTCCCAGGTACCTCTGACACTCCCTGGGTAGCTCCTCTGACTCCCAGGGAACACCTCAGACACTCCCAGGTACTACCAAGCACTCCCGGGTGCACCTCTGACTTCTTCCCAGATTTTTTTACCCTCAGGTTCCTTTTATGCTTCCAGGTGACACTCAGTTTTTCCTAGTACAGCTTTGCTCTGGTGCAACACTCTTACACTCCCAGTTGCACCTGAAACTTCCAGGTGCCCTCAGCTCCCAGGTGCCTCTGTTGCTCCCAGTGCCTCGATGACACTCCCAGGTACCTCTGGCACTCCCAGGAACACCTCCTGACCTCCCAGTGCACCCCTGACAATCCTGGAGTGCCACCTCCTGACTCTCCCCAGGTGCACCTCCTGACACTCCAAAGGTACACCTGCACGACGCTCCAGGTACACCTCCATTGCTCCAGGAACACCTCTGACACTCCCAGGTACACCTGCCACGACTCTCCCAGGAACACCCCTGGCACTCTCCAAGGTACACCTCCCCAACACTCCCAGGTACACCTCCTGACCTCCCAGGTACCTCCGACACTCCCAGGTACCTCCAGCACTCCCAGTTACACCTCCTGACCTCCCAGGTATGCATCTGACACTCCAGGCTGCACCACCCCTGACAATCCCAGGTACACCGCTGACACTGCCCAAGATACACCTCAGACACTTCCAGGTACACCTCCCGATGCTCCAGGTACACCCTCCGACACTTTGCTGGGTACCTGCAGCATTCCCAGGATTACACCTCAGCAGACACTCCCAGGTACACAGCAATACGTGGCTTCTA
>NW_024731682.1:0-20119 GCF_018991925.1 Homarus americanus | reverse complement strand
ATCGTTGTGCTTTGTTCTAGTTCATGTTGCTACGCCTCCCGACACTCACCTGGTACACCTCCAGACACTCAAATTTTCCTGACACTGCCAGGTACCTCTGACCTCCCAGGTACACCTCTGACCTCCCAGGTACACCTCTGGCTGCTCCCAGGTACACCTCTGATGCTCCCAGGTACACCCCCTGACGCTCCCAGGTACCTTTGACACTCCCAGGTACCTCCCAGCACTGCCAGGTGCCTCTGACCTCCAGGTGCACCTCAGACACTCCCAGGTACCCCTCTGATACTCCCAGGTACACCCCCTGGCCTCCTAGGTTCACCTGACACTCCCAGATTTGCTCCGACAGTCAGGTACACCTCAGACTCTCCCAGGTACCTCTGACACTGCCAAGGTACACCTCTGAGCACCAGGTGCACCTCTGAACTTGCTCCCAGGTGCACTCTGACACTCCAGGTACCTCTTCGTGTTCTGGGTATACCCCTGACACTCCCAGATACCTCTGACACTCCCAGGTGCTCTCTGACCTCCCTGGTGCCACACCTGACTCCCAGGTACACCTGCACCTCCCCAGGTACCTCAGACATTCCCAGGTACACCTCTGACACTCCATGTGCACCTCAGACACTCCCAGGTACACCTCAGACACTCCCAGGTACACCACTGTCAGCTCCCAGGTTTCACCCCTGACTCTCCCAGGTACACCTCTGGCCTCCCAGGTACCTCCAGGCTGCTCCCAGGTACCTCTGACACTCCCAGGTACACCTCCGATGCTCCCAGGTACACCTCTGGCAATCCTGGGTACCTCTGACACTCCGGTACACCTCAGACTTGCTCCCACGTGCACCTCTGACACTCCCAGGGTACACCACTGACACTACAAGGTACCTTCTGAGCACTCCCAGGTACTCTCTGACGCTCCCAGGTGCTCCTCTGACCTCCCAGGTACGCAGCACTCCAGGTACACCAATGACACTACCAGGTACCACCTCCCAACCTCCGGGTACCTCAGACACTCCCAGGTACACCTCTGGCACTCCCAGGTGCCTCCTCCCTCCCCAGTGCACCCCTCACACTCCAGGTCACACCTCTGACACTCCCAGGTACATCTCAGACAGTCCCAGGTACACCTCCCAGCACTCCCAGGTGCACCTTCAACACTCCCAGGTGCCACCTCCACACTCCCAGGTACACCCCTGACACTCCAGGTTCTCCTCTGCTGCTCCCAGGTCACCTCTGACCTCCCAGGGACTCCCCGGACACTCCCAGATACCTCTGACACAGGTGCTCTCTGACACTCCCAGGTTCACCTCTGGGCCTCCCGTACACCTCCCGTGCTCCCAGGTGCACCTCTGACAATCTAGGTACACCTCTGGCACTCCCAGGTACACCTCGGACCTCCCACATGCACCTCTGGCACTTCCAGGTACCTCTGGCACTCCCAGGTACACCATGACACTACAGGTACACCTCTGACCTCCGAGTGCTCCTCTGAGCTCCCAGGTACTCCTCTCCCAGGTACACCTCTGACTCCCATGTACACCTCCCCAGCCTCTCCATGACCGCTGACACTCCCAGGCCACTCCTCTGATCTCCCAGGTATGCCCCTGACCTCCCAGGTACACCTCTGACACTCCCAGGTACCCCTGACACTGCCAGGTACCTCCTGAGCACTCCAGGTACACCTCTGACACTCCCCAGTGCACCTCTGGTGCTCCCAGGTACCCTGACCTCTGCCTGACGCTCCCAGGTGCACCGCCGACACTCCCAGGTACACCTCCGACACTCTCAGGTCACACCTCCAGCTCCCAGGTACACCTCTGACACTCCAGGTACACCTCTGACACTGCCAGGTACACCTCTGGCACTCCCAGGTAGACCTCTGGCCTCCCAGGTACACCTTCGTGCTCTGGTCACCCCTGACACTCCCAGATGCCTCTGACACTCCAGGTACTCCTCTGTTTTCGTTGACACCTAACCTCCCGTTCCTCCTCATACCTCCCAGGAACCTCAGACATTCCCAGGTACACCTCTGACACTCCATGTACACCTCAGACACTCCCAGGTACACCTCCGGGCACTCCGGGACAGGCACCTCTGGCACTCCCAGGTTCACCTGACACTCCCAGGTGCACCTCTGGCCTCCCAGGTACACCTCCAGACACTCCCAGGTCACCCTCTGGCCTCCCAGGTACACCTCCGATGCTCCCAGGTGCACCTCTGATAATCCCTAGGTACCTCTGACACTCCAGGTACACCTCAGACACTCCCACGTACACGTCTGTGCTCCAGGTACACCCTGACACTACAGGTGCACTTCTGACTTGCTCCCAGGTACTCCTCTGACGCTCTGGTGCTCCTCTGGCACTCCCAGGTCGCCTGACTTGCTCCCAGGTACACCATGGCACTACCAGGTACACCTTTGACACTCCGGGTACACCTCAGACACTCCCAGGTGCACCTCTGACACTCCCAGGTACACCCTCACACTCCCGGTTCACCCTCCTCCCAGGTACCTCTGGCACTCCCAGGTACATCTCAGACCTCCCAGGTACCTCCAACGCTCCCAGGTGCCTTCAACTTCCAGGTACCTCCAACACTCCCAGGTGCACCCTGACGCTCCCGGGTTCTCTCTAACCTCCCAGGTACCTCTGACACTCCCAGGGACACCCCAGACACTCCCAGATCACCTCTGACACACCCAGTTGCTCTCCAGCCTCCCAGGTACCTCCACTTGCTCTGGTGCCTTAGCACCCAGGTGACCTCACACTCCCAGGTACACCCTGGCCTCCCAGGTTCTCCTCTAACCTCCCAGGTTCACCTCTGGCTCCAGGTACACCTCCGGTGCTCCCAGGTACACCTCTGACAATCCCCTAGGTACCCTCTGACACTCCAGGTACACCTCAGACAGCTCCCACGTACACCTCTGGCACTTCCAGGTATGCCTCTCTTGCCTCCCAGGTACCTGCCACACTACCAGGTACACTCTGACACTCGAGGTGCTCTCTGAGGCTCCCAGGTACTCCTCTGACACTCCCAGGTTACCTCTGACACTCCATGTGCCTCTGACACTCCCAGGTACACCGCCCAGCCTCCCAGGTGCTCCTCTGACACTCCCTGGTACACACCTGGCCTCCAAGTGCACCACACACACTCCCAGGACACCTCTGGCCTCCCAGGTACACCTCTGACACTGCCAGGTACACCTCCTGGCTTTGCCAGGTACACCTCTGACACTCCCAGGTACCTCCGGTGCTCCCAGGTGCACCTCTGGCCTCCAGGTACACCTCTGACACTCCCAGGCACTCTTCTAACTGCTCCTGGTACACCTCTGACACTCCCAGGTGTTGCCGCCTCTGACACTCCAGGTACACCTCAGCCTCCCAGGTACACCTCTGTTGCTCCCAGGTGCACCTCTGACACTCCCAGGTACCTCTGACACTCCCAGGTACACTGACACTCCCAGGTACCCCAACACTCCCAGGTACCTCTGACCTCCCAGTTACACCTCCGCACTCCCCAGGTACCTGCAGCACTCCCAGCTACACCTCCCAGCACTCCCAGGTACCTCCTGACACTCCCAGGCCTCCCGGCACTCCAGGTACACCTCCCGATACTCCCAGTTACTCCTCCGATGCTCCCAGGTACCTCCTGACCTCCCCAGGTGCTTCTCTGACACTCACAGGTACACCTCAGACACTCCCAGGTACCTCCCAACCTCCCAGGTACGCCTCTGACACTCGCAGGTACACCTCAGACACTCCCAGGTCCCACCTCTGACACTGCCAGGTACCTCTGGCACTCCCAGGTACCTCTGACACTCCCAGGTACACCTCTGATACTCCCAGGTATACCCTGACACTCTGGGTCACCACGCCCAGCACTCTCCCAGGTCACCGCTGACACTCCCAGGTACCTCAGACACTCTGATTACACCTCCGACACTCCCAGTTTCACCTCCGGCACTCCCAGGTACACCTCCATTCCCCTAGGTACACCTCTGACACTCAAGTACCTCTGACACTCCATGCACCTTCGACACACCCAGGTACACCTCTCACACTCCCAGGTACTCACCCTGCTCCCAGGTACACCCCTGACACTCCAGGTACACCTCTGATGCTCCCAGGTACCTCTGACCTCCCAGGTGCACCTCCGGTGCTCCCAGGTACCTCCAGACAGCTCCCAGGTACACCTCAGACACTCCAGGTACCTCTGACACTCCCAGGTACACTGTTGACACTGCGGTACCTCTCACACTCCCAGGTACACCTCAGACACTCACCAGTTACACCTCCGACCTCCCAGTTACACCTCCGACACTCCCAGTTACACCCCCGACTTGCTCCAGGTATTGCCCTGATCTCCAGGTACACCCCTGACACTCCCAGGTACACCTCTGACCTCCCCAGTTACACCCTGACCTCCCAGGTACACCTCTGACCTCCCAGGTACCTCTGACACTCCCAGGTACACCTCCGTGCTCCCAGTTGCTCCTCCGATGCTCCCAGGTACACCTCTGACCTCCCAGGTACTTCTCTGACACTCACAGGTACACCTCAGGACACTCCCAGGTACACCTCTGACCTCCCAGGTACCGCCTCCTGACACTCACAGGTACACCTCAGACACTCCCAGGTACACCTCCGACACTGCCAGGTGCACCTCTGACCTCCCAGGTACACCTCTGACACTCCCAGGTACACCTCTGATGCTCCCAGGCCCATGCCCCAATATCCCAGGTACCTCCTGACACTCCCAGGTACACCATGACCTCCCCAGGTACACCTCAGACACTCCCAGTTACACCTCCGACACTCCCAGTTTCACCTCAGACTTGCTCCCAGGTACCCTCCCGATACCCCTGGGTACACCTCCCAACACTGCCAGGTGCACCTCCTGACCTCCATGTGCACCTTCGACACACCCAGGTACACCTCTCACACTCCCAGGCTCACTGACACTCCCAGGTACACCCTGACACTCCCGTGCCTCTGATACTCCCAGGTACACCTCTGACACTCCCAGGTACCTCCGGTGCTCCCAGGTACCTCAGCTGACACTCCCAGGTGCACACCTCAGACACTCCAGGTGCACCTCTGACACTCCCAGGTACACTGTTGACACTGCCAGGTGCCTCTCACACTCCGCGTTACCTCAGACACTCCCAGTTACACCTCCGACCTCCCAGTTGCACACCTCCGGCCTCCCAGTTACACCCCGACACTTCCAGGTACCCTGATCTCCCAGGTACACCCCTGACTCCCAGGTGCACCTCTGACACTCCCAGTTACACCCCAGCCTCCCAGGTACACCTCTGAGCCTCCCAGCGTACACCTCTGACACTCCCAGGTCACACCTCTGATGCTCCCGGTACACTCTGCTCCCAGGTACACCTCCCGTACTCCCAGTTGCTCTCCGAATACTCCCAGGTACACCTCTGACACTCCCAGGTACTTCTCTGACACTCTGGGTACACCTCAGACCTCCCAGGTACACCTCCTGACCTCCCAGGTACGCCTCTGACACTCACTGGGCACCTCAGACACTCCAGGTGCACCTCTGACACTGCCAGGTACACCTCTGACACTCCCAGGTACACCTCAGACACTCCAGGTACCTCTCCAGGCACTCCCAGGTACACCTCTGATACTCCCAGGTATGCCCCTGACACTCCCAGGTGCAGACACTCCCAGGTTCACCTCTGACACTGCAGGTACACCTCCCTGACACTCCATGTGCACCTCAGACACTCCCAGGTACACCCCCTGACACTCTGGGTACACCCTGACCTCCCAGGTACACCTCATGCACTCCAGGTACACCTCCATTTACTCCCAGGTACCTCAGACACTCCCAGGTACACCTCTGGCTCTGCCAGGTACACCTCTGACACTGCCAGGCACCTCTGAACCTCCCAGGTACCTCTCACTCCAGGTACACCTTCGTGCTCAGGTACACCCTGGCACTCCCAGATACCACCTCTGACCTCCCAGGTCTCCTCTGACACTCCCTGGTACCACACCTGACACTCCCAGGTCACCTCATACTCTCCAGGTACACCTCAGACATTCCCGGTACCTCTGACACTCCCATCACCTCAGACACTCCCCAGGTACACCCCCAGTGCTCCCAGGTACACCACTGACACTCCCAGGTTCACCCCTGCTCTCCCAGGTACACCTCTGACCTCCCAGGTACACCTGGGTACTCCCAGGTACCTCTGACACTCCCAGATGCACCTCTGATGCTCCCAGGTTTGCCTCTGACATCCCAGAGTTCACCTCTGAGCACTCCCAGTACCTCGAACGCTCCCACATGCACCTCTGACACTCCCAGGTACACCTGAGCACTCCCAGGTGCACCCAGCCTCCCAGGTACACCTCTGACGCTCCCAGGTACTCCTCCAGCCTCCCAGGTACACCTCTGACCTCCCAGGTACACCTATGACTCCCGGGTGCCTCTGACACTCCAGAGGTACACCTCCGACACTCCCAGGTACACCTCTGACGCTCCCAGGTACACCCTGGCTGCTCCCAGGTACACCCCTCAAATTCCCAGGTGCACCTCTGACACTCCAGGTACATCTCTGCTCAGGTACCTCCAGCCTCCCAGGTACCTCCGGCCTCCCAGGTGCACCTCAAACTCTCCAGGTACACCTCTGACACTCAGGTTCTGTCCTCTGACACTCCCAGGTCACCTCTGGCCTCCCAGGTACACCTCTGACCTCCCAGGTACCTCCTGACACTCCCAGGGGTACATCTCAGACACTCCAGGTACCTCCAACACTCCCAGGTACACCTCCTTACTCCAGGTACCCCTCCAACACTCCCAGGTACCCCTGACACTCCCAGTGTCTCTACTTTCTCCCAGGTACCTCTGACACTCCAGGGACACCTGGTTGCTCCCAGATACACCTCCTGACACACCCAGGTGCTCCTCCTGACACTCCCAGGTTCTCCTGACTGCTCCCAGGTACACCTCGTGCTCCCAGGTGACCTCTGACAATTCTGGGTACCTCTGACCTCCCAGGTACACCTCAGACTTGCTCCCACATGCACCTCTGGCACTTCTGGACATCCTCTGACACTCCCAGGTGCACTGTGTACTACCAGGTACACCTCTGACGCTCCAGGTACTCTCTGGGCTCCCAGTGCACCTCTGACTCTCCCAGGTACACCTCTGGCCTCCCAGGTACCTCTGTACTCCCAGGTACACCTCCCAGCACTCGGGCACTCCTCTGACACTCCCAGTTACACCTGGCCTCCCAGGTACACCCCTGACCTCCCAGGTACACCCCTAGCACTCCCAGGTACCTCTGACCTCCCAGTTACACTCCTGACACTCCCAGGTTGCACCTCTGAACCTCCCAGGTACACCTCCTGGCCTCCCAGGTGCCTCTGATGCTCCCAGGTACACCTCTGACACTCCCAGGTACACCTCCGATGCTCCCAGTTACTCCTCGATACTCCCGGGTAAACCTCTGACCTCCAAGGTGCTTCTCTGGCTCACAGGTACACCTCAGACACTCCCAGGTACCTCTGACACTCCAGGTGCGCCTCTGACAGTCCTAGGTACCTCGAACACTCCCAGGTGCACCTCTGAGCACTGCCAGGTGCCACCCAACACTCCCAGGTTTAACTCTGACACTCCAGGTACACCTCTGACCTCCCAGGTGCTCTCTGACACTCCCAGGTACCTGCAAGCAATCAGGTACACCTCTGGCACTCCCAGGTACACCAGCACCTGGTACATCTGACACTCTGAGGTCTCCTCCTGAGGCTCCCAGGCCTCCTGCACTCCCAGTACACCTCTGACACTTGCTCCCATGTACACCTCTGACACTCCCAGTGCACCTCCGCACTCCAAGGTACTCAGACACTCCCAGGTACACCTCTGACCTCGCCAGGTGCACCTGGCCTGCCAGGTACACCTCTGTGCTCCCAGGTGCACCTCTGACACTCCCAGGTACCTTCGATATTCTCCAGGTACCCTGACTCCCAGATACCTCCTCATTGCTCCGGGTACTCCTCTGACTTCTAGTGCACCTGACACTCCCAGGTACACCTCCAGACACTCCCATGCACCTCAGGCATTCCCAGGTACCTCTGACACTCCCAGCACACCTCAGACACTCCCAGGTACACCTCAGGCCGGCCTGCACTGCTCCCAGGTTCACCCCTGACACTCCCAGGTGCCTCCTGACACTCCCAGGTACCTCCAGACACTCCCAGGTACACCTCTGCCTCCCGGTGCACCTCCGGCCTCCCAGGTACACCTCTGACAATCCCTAGGTACCTCTGACCTCTCAGGTACCACCTCAGACACTCCCAGTGCACCTCTGACACTCCAGGTACACCACTGACACTACAAGGTACCTTCTGACCTCCAGGTGCTCCTCTGACGCTCCCAGGTGCTCCTCGACACTCCAGGTACCTGGCTGCTCCCAGGTACACCACTGACACTCCCAGGTGCACCTCTGACACTCCGATGTGCACCTCAGCCTCCCAGGTACACCTCTGACACTCTTGGGTTGCACCTTGCTCCCAGGTCACCTCCAGCTGCTCCCAGGTGCACCTCCGATAGCTCCCAGGTGCCTCTGACAATCCTGGGTACACCTCTGACATTCTCAGGTACCTGCCTTGCTCCCAGTACCTCCCGTCCCAGGTACACCTCCGGTCTCCCAGGTACACCTCCAACACTCCCGGGCACCTCCTGACCTCCCAGGGACACCCAGGACACTCCCAGATACACCTCCTGACACATCAGTGTGCTCCTCTGACACTCCGGGTTCTCTGTCTTCCAAGGGTACACCTCCGATACTCCCAGGTACACCTCTGACAATCCCGTTACCTCTGGCACTCCCAGGTACACCTCAGACACTCCCATTACACCTCTGGCCAGGTATGCCTCTCTGACACTCCCAGGTACCAATGACACTACCAGGCACCTCTGACACTCCGAGGTGCTCCTCTGAGGCTCAGGTGCTCTCTGGCACTCCCAGTTAACCTCTGACACTCCCATGTGCCTCTGGCCTCCCCAGGTATACCTTCAGGCCTCCCAGGTACTCTCTGACACTCCTGTTACAACCTGAGCCTCCCAGGTACACACTGACACTCCCAGGTACACCTCTGGCACTCGGTGCACCTCTGACACTGCGGTACACCTCTGACTCACTGCCAGGTACACCTCTGACACTGCCAGGTCACCTCCGACTCCCATGTGCACCTCTGACACACCCAGGTCTCCTCTGCACTCCCAGGTTCACCCCTGACACTCCCAGGTTCTCCTCTCTGCTCCCAGGTACCTCTGACCTCCCAGGGAACACCCCGGACACTCCCAGAATACACCTCTGACCACCAGGCCTCCTCTGACCTCCCAGGTTCACCTCTGACACTCCCAGGTACACCTCCCGACCTCCCAGGTACACCTCTGACAATCCTGGGTACACCTCTGACACTCCCAGGTACCTAGACCTCCCACACATCTGCACCTCTGGCATTGGTATCTTCTGACACTCCCAGGTGCCAGTGGTACACCTCCTGACACTCCAGTTGCTCCCTGAGGCTCCCAGGTACTCCTCCTCTGACACTCCCAGGTTCCTCTGACACACCTCTGACACTCCCATGTACACCTCTGACACTCCCAGGTACACCTGACACTCCCAGGTACTCCTCTGACACTCCCTGGTGCACACCTGACGCTCCCGGTACCACCCAACCTCCCAGGTACACCTCTGGCACTCCCAGGTACACCTCTGACACTGCCAGGTGCACCTCTGACACTGCCAGGTACCTCTGACACTCCCAGGTACCTCCGATACTCCCAGGTGCCTCTGACCTCCAGTACACCTCTGACACTCTCAGGCACTCTTCTAACACTCCCTGGTACACTGTGCTCCCAGCCACCTCATACACTCTCAGGTGCCTCATACACTCCCAGGTACCTCTGCTCCCAGGTACCTCTGACCTCCCAGGTATCCTCCCGACCTCCCAGGTACCACCTCTGACAATCCCAGGTACCTCTTGGCACTCCCAGGTACCTCTGCACTCCAGGTACCTCTCTGACACTCCCAGGTACACCTCCCACCTCCCAGTTACAGCTCCGACACTCCCAGTTACACCTCCGACACTCCCAGTTACACCTCCGACTTGCTTCCAGGTACACCCCTGACACTCCAGGTACCCGGCCTCCAGGTACACCTCTGCAGCACTCCCAGTTACACCCTGATACTCCCAGGTACCTCTGACCTCCCAGCACCCCTGACAGCTCCCGGTACACCTCTGATGCTGGTACACCTCTGACACTCCCAGGTACACCTCCGATGCTCCCAGTTCTCCTCGATGCTCCCAGGTACACCTCTGACACTCCCAGGTACTTCTCCGAGCACTCCCAGGTACACCTCAGACACTCTCAGGTACCTCCTGACATCCCCAGGTACGCCTCTGACTCTCGCAGGTACCTCAGACACTCCCAGGTACCTCTGACACTGCCAGGTACACCTCTGCACTCCCAGGCCACCTCTGACTCCCAGGTACCTCTGACTCCCAGGTACACCTCTGATACTCCCAGGTATACCCCTGACACTCCCAGGCCTGCTGACACTCCCAGGTATCCGCCCCGGCTCCCCCAGGTACCTCAGACACTACACCTCCGGCACTCCCAGTTTTCTGCCGACACTTGGTACCTCCATTAGGTACACCTCTGACACTGCCAGGTACACACTCCATGTGCACCTTCGACACACCCAGGTACC
Source organism: Homarus americanus (assembly GCF_018991925.1). Lineage (NCBI taxonomy): Eukaryota > Metazoa > Arthropoda > Malacostraca > Decapoda > Nephropidae > Homarus > Homarus americanus. Next base: position 9,366 of record NW_024731682.1, on the reverse strand, counting down.
TCTCCTCCCAGGTACTCACTGACCCTCCAGGTACACCTGACATCCCAGGTACACCTCTGATACTCCCAGGTACCTCTGACACTCCCAGTGCCTCCGGTGCTCCCAGGTACACCTCAGACACTCCAGGTACACCTCAGACACTCCGGGTACACCTGTCACTCCCAGGTACACTGTTGACACTGCCAGGTACCTCTCACCTCCCAGGTACACCTCCAGACACTAACAGTTACCTCCGGCTCCCAGTTACACCTCCGACACTCCCAGTTACACCCCGACACTTCCAGGTACACCCTGACACTCCGGTACACCCTGACACTCCCAGGTTGCCTTCTGACACTCCCAGGTACACCCTGACACTCCCAGGTACCTCTGACACTCCCAGGTACACCTCTGATACTCCCAGGTACACCTCTGACCTCCCGTGCACCTCCAGTACTCCCAGTTATCCTCCGATACTCCAGGTACACCTCTGACACTCCCAGGTACTTCTCTGACACTCCTGGTGCACACCTCCACTCCCAGGTACACCTCTGACACTCCCAGGTACGCCTCTGACACTCCCAGGTACCTCCTGACACTCCCAGGTACCTCTGACACTCCCAGGTACCTCTGATACTCCCAGGTATACCCTGACACTCCCAGGTACACCGCTCAAACTCCCAGGTACACCGCTGACACTGCCAGGTACACCTCTGACACTCCATGTACACCTCAGACACTCCCAGGTACACCTCTGATACTCCCAGGTACACCCCTGACCTCCCTAGGTTCACCCCTGACACTCCCAGGTACACCGCCGACACTCCCAGGTACACCTCAGACACTCCCAGGTACACCTCTGACACTGCCAGGTACACCTCTGACACTGCCAGGTACCTCTGACACTCAGCAGCCTCTGACCTCCCAGGTACACCTTCGATACTCACAGGTACACCCCTGACACTCCCAGATACACCTCTGACACTCCCAGGTACTCCTCTGACACTCCTGGTACACACCTGACACTCCCAGTACACTCATACACTCCCAGGTACACCTCAGACACTCCCAGGTACACCTCTGACACTCATGTACACCTCAGACACTCCCAGGTACACCTGGACACTCCCCAGGTACACCACTGACACTACAAGGTACACTTCTGACCTCCCAGGTACTCTCTGACACTCCCAGGTATCCTCTGACACTCCCAGGTACACCCCTGACACTCCCAGGTACACCACATGACACTGGTACACGCTGACACTCCGGTACCTCAGACACTCCCAGGTACACCTCTGACACTCCCAGGTACCTTGATACTCCCAGGTACACCCCTCACCTCCAGGTACCTCTGACACTCCCAGGTACATCTCAGACACTCCCAGGTACACTCCAACACTCCCAGGTACACCTCAACCTCCCAGGTACACCCCCAACACTCCCAGGTACACCCCGGCACTCCCAGGTTCTCCTCCAACACCAGGTACACCTCTGACACTCCCAGGGTCACCTGGGACACCCCAGACACACTGACACACCCAGGTACCCTCTGACACTCCCAGGTACACTCTCTGACACTCCTGTACACCTCCGATACTCCCAGGTACACTCTCTCTGACAACTGAGGTACATCTCCTGACACTCCCAGGCACACCTCACAGACACTCCACGTACACTTGGCACTTCAGGTATACCTCTGACTAATTCTAGGTACACCAATGACACACTACCAGGTACACCTGACACCTGAAGTAATTCTCTGAGGCTCCCCAGGTACCCTCTGACACCCCAGGTACACCTCTGACACCTACATGTACACCTATGACACTCCCAGGTACACTGCTGACACCCCAGGTACTCCTCTGACACTCCCTGGTATTACACCTGACTTAGGTACAATTCCCTCAAGTAATTCCAGGTACACCTTCTGACACTGCCAGGTACACCTCGACACTGCCAGGTACACCTCTGACACCCCAGGTACACCTCTGATACTCCCAGGTGCACTTGGATCACGCAGGTACACCTCTGACACTCCCAGGCACTTCTTTCTAACACTTTGTACACACCTGACACTCCCAGGTACACCTCATACACTCAGGTACACCTCATACACTCCCCAGGTACACTTCTGACACTCCCAGGCACACTGCACTCCCAGGTACTCTCTGACACTCCCAGTACACTGCTGACAATCCAGATAATAGTTCTGGCACTTCCCAGGTACACTCTTCTGACACTCCTAGGTGCCACCTCTGGATATTCCCAGGTACACCTCTCTGACACTCCCAGTTACAGCCTGACACTCCCAGTTACACCTGACACTCCCAGTTACACCCCCCTGGAAGAACAGGTACACCCCTGACATTCCACAGGTACACCCCTGACACCCCAGGTGTACATTCCTGACACTCCCAGTTACACCCTGACACTCCCAGGTACAGACAATTGACACTCCCAGGTACACTCTGATATTCCCAGGTACACCCTCTGACACTCCCAGGTATGCCCCTCCGACATCTAGAAGTTACCTCCGATGCCCCAGGTACACCTCTGACACACAGGTACACCTCTGACACTCCCAGGTGCTTCTCTGACACTCCTGGGAACTCCTCAGACACTCCCAGGTACACCTCTGACACTCCCAGGTGCCTCTGACACTCTCGGGTACCTCAGACACTCCCAGGTACACCTCTGACTGCCAGGTACACCTCTGACACTCCCAGGTACCTCTGACTCCCAGGTACACCTCTGACACTCTCAGGTACACCTCTGATACTCCCAGGTTTCCCTGACACTCCCAGGTACACCTTTGACACTCCCAGGTACACCGCTGACACTGCCAGGTACCTCCTGACCTCCATGTACACCTCAGACACTCCCAGGTACACCTCTGATACTCCCAGGTACACCCTGACACTCCTAGGTTCACCCTGACACTCCCAGGTCCACCTCAACACTCCCAGGCACACCTCCGACCTCCCAGGTACCTCAGACACTCCCAGGTACCTCTGACACTGCCAGGTACACCTCTGACACTGCCAGGTACACCTCTGACACTCCCAGGTACACCTCTGACCTCCCAGGTACATCTTCGATACTCAGGGCACCCCTGACACTCCCAGATACACCTCTGACACTCCCAGGTACTCCTCTGACACTCCTGGTACACCTGACACTCCCAGGTACCTCCTCTACCTCCCAGTGTAGTGAGGTTGTCAGACCACAGCTTATCGCGAGGAAAGCCAGACTTGTCCCGACATTAGCCGAGGTCAAGTATAGGGTAACTCTCGGGTTGACCAGAGATGGTAAATCAGCCTAGCTCCCTCCCATGTGACATGTGGCCCCAACAAAACATGTAAAGGCACCAGCTGACCTCTTCCGATATACAATAACCTACTCTCTGAACAAAGGCCGGACCTGACCTCACAATTAGCCAGGTCACTTGTAACCCTGGAGCCCAACTCAAGGGCCACAAACCAACAGGGCCTCTCGTGTTACACGGCCCCACCTGACGACTTCTCCTTACATCTCAGAAACTCCAGTCTGACCCGACGTTTGGGAAGTCAAGTGTGGGGAACTCTCACGGTTGCTCTCCCAATATACACACGGCCCTGCCTGATGACTTTCCCAGATAGTTCTGAAAGGTCCAGGCCTGACCGCACATTTGGGGGTCAAATGTGAGAACCCTTCGCCGCCCCCAGGCCAGCTGAACCTGACGGCTCCATCCCAATATAGGACGTCCTGGTCCTCCTCGAGATTCGCAGAGAGATTGTCTTGTAACAAGGTGGCCAGCTACATACCACCAGTCCTGCTCCAGCCGAGGTCGGGGCGGAGGCAAGTCGCCTCCGGTCAGGACCGAGACTTCCTCCGGTGTCCCAGCTAAGCAGTCGCCCACCCGACACCAGTGTCCCCGCTAAGCAGTCGCCTCCCGACACCAGTGTCCCCTAAGCAGCGCCCTCCGACACCAGTGTTCCAGCTAAGCAGTCTCCCTGCTAGGCCTCCCTGGTCCGTGGTGTTTGTCAGAGCTCCGTGGGATGAGTTACTTACGTGGGAGTGTATTCATTTCATGTTCGTGTCCGAGAATCAGAGTGTCTAGTAACGTAATATGATGTCCTAGTAACGTAAACATAATGTCCTAGTAACTTCAATAGAAGGTGTTATTAATGTGTCCATGTCATGTTCGTAATTAATAAGAGTTGTAACAAGCAGTGTTTAAGAAGTCGCCTTTAAGAACGTAATAGATGTGTATTGATGTATAAAGATACGATAAGTGTACTGACAGTGTAAATAACTATCACGGCCACGCTACCAAAGTCTTCCTCTCTTTATACTCTTATACTATCAATATTCTACCAATATGTAATCTTCTTCTTGTGAGTTTTGTCTCATTACACCAGGTACACCTCAGACATTCCCACGTACACCTCTGACACTCCATGTACACCTCAGACACTCCCAGGTACACCTCAGACACTCCCAGGTACACCTCAGACACTCCCAGGTTCACCCCTGACACTCCCAGGTACACCTCTGACACTCCAGGTACACCTCAGACACTCCCAGGTACCTCTGACACTCCCAGGTACACCTCCGATACTCCCAGGTACCTCTGACAATCTCGTACACCTCTGACACTCCCGGTACACCTCAGACACTCCCACGTACCTCTGACACTCGGTACACTGACACTACAAGGTACACTTCTGACACTCCCAGGTACTCTCTGACGCTCCCAGGTACTCCTCTGACACTCCCAGGTACACCCCCGCTCCCCAGGTACACCAATGACACTACCAGGTACACCTCTGACACTCCGGTACACCTCAGACACTCCCAGGTACACCTCTGACACTCCCAGGTACACTCCTCACACTCCCCGGTACACCCCTCACACTCCCAGGTACACCTCTGATACTCCCAGGTACATCTCAGACAGTCCCAGGTACACCTCCAACACTCCCAGGTACACCTTCAACACTCCCAGGTACACCTCCCAGGTACCTGACACTCCCAGGTTCTCCTCTAACACTCCCAGGTACACCTCTGACACTCCCAGGGACACCCCGGACACTCCCAGATACACCTCTGACACACCCAGGTACTCCTCTGACACTCCCAGGTTCACCTCTGACACTCCCAGGTACACCTCCAATACTCCCAGGTACACCTCTGACAATCCTAGGTACACCTCTGACACTCCCAGGTACACCTCAGACACTCACGTGCACTCTGGCACTTCCAGGTATGCCTCCTGACACTCCCAGGTACACAATAAAACTACCAGGTACACCTCTGACACTCCAGGGTACTCCTCTGAGGCTCCCAGGTACTCCTCTGACACTCCCAGGTACACCTCTGACACTCCCAGGTACACCTCTGACACTCCCAGGTACTCCTCTGATACTCCCAGGTATACCCTGACACTCCCAGGTACACCCCGACACTCCCAGGTACACCACGCTGACACTGCCAGGTACACCTCTGACCTCCATTTACACCAGACACTCCCAGGTACACCTCTGATACTCCCAGGTATACCCCTGACACTCCTAGTTCACCCTGACACTCCCAGGTACACCGCCGACACTCCCAGGTACACCTCCGACACTCCCAGGTACACACCTCAGACACTCCAGGTACACCTCTGACACTTCAGGTACACCTCTCACTCTGCCAGGTACACCTCTGACCTCCCAGGTACACCTTCGTACTCACAGGTACACCCCTGACACTCCCAGATACACCTCTGACACTCCCAGGTACTCCTCTGACTCCTGGTGCACACATTGCTCAGTGCCTCATACACTCCAGGAACACCTCAGACATTCCCAGGTACACCTCTGACACTCCATGTACACCTCAGACCTCCCAGGTACACCTCAGACACTCCCAGGTACACCACTGACACTCCCAAGTACACCTCTGATACTCCCAGGTATACCCCTGACACTCCCAGGTACACCGCTGACACTCCCAGGCACACCGCTGACACTCCCAGGTACCTCAGACCTCACAGTTACACCTCCGACACTCCCAGTTTCTCCGACACTCAGGTACACCTCCGATACTCGAGGTACACACTCTGACACTGCCAGGTACACCTCTGACACTCCATGTACACCTTCGACACACCTAGGTACACCTCTCACCTCCCAGGTACTCCACCCCACTCTCCCAGGTACACCCTGACACTCCAGGTACACCTCTGATACTCCCAGGTACATCTCTGACACTCCCAGGTACACCTCCGTGCTCCCAGGTACCTCTCAGACACTCCAGGTACACCTCAGACACTCCGGTACACCTCTGACCTCCCAGGTACACTGTTGACACTGCCAGGTACACCTCACTCTCCCAGGTACAGACACTCAGATTACACCTCCGACACTCCCAGTTACCTCCGCACTCCCAGTTACACCCCGGCATTGGTACACCCTGACACTCCCAGGTACCTGACACTCGGTATACCTCTGACACTCCCAGTTACACCTGACACTCCCAGGTACACCTCTGACCTCCCAACTACACCTCCTGACACTCCCAGGTACACCTCTGGTGCTCGGGGTACACCTCTCAGCCTCCAGGTACCTCCATACTCGTTGCTCCTCCGATACTCCCAGTACACCTCTGACACTCCAGGTACTTCTCTGACACTCCTGGTACCTCAGACACTCCAGTGCCTCTGACACTCCCAGGTACGCCTCTGACACTCTGGTACCTCTGACACTCCCAGGTACCTCTGACACTCCAGGTACACCTCTGATCTCCCAAGTATACCCTGACCTCCCAGGTACAGCCATGACTACTAGGTACACCGCTGACACTGCCAGGTACACCTCTGACCTCATGTACCTCAGACACTCCCAGGTACACCTCTGATGCTCCCAGGTACACCCCTGACACTCCTGGATTCCCCGTGACACTCCCAGGTACACCGCGACACTCCCAGGTACCTCAGACACTCCCAGGTACCTCCTGACACTGCCAGGTACACCTCTGACACTGCCAGGTACACCTCTGACACTCTGGCAACCTCTGACACTCCAATTTCGATACTCAGGTACACCCTAACTCCCAGATACACCTCTGACATCTGGGTACTCCTCTGACCTCTGGTACCTGACACTCCCAGGTACCTCATACACTCCCAGGTACACCTCCAGACATTCCCAGGTACCTCTCCGACCTCCATGTACACCTCAGACACTCCCAGTACACCTCAGACACTCCAGGTACCCACCTGACACTAAGGTACACTTCTGCTCCCAGGTACTCCTCTGACACTCCCAGGTACTCCTCTGACACTCCCAGGTACACCTCCCAGGCCTGTGGCTTCCAGGTACCTCCCCAACCTCCAGTACCTCAGACCTCCAAGTACCTCTCAACCTCCCAGTACCCTCCAACCTCCAGGTACACCTCACACTCCCGTACCTCTGACCTCCCAGGTACATCTCAGACACTCCCAGGTACCTCTAACACTCCCAGGTACCTCCAGCGCTCCCAGGTGCACCTCAGCTTGCTCCCAGGTACACCTAAACCTCCCAGGTTCTCTCCTTCCTCCCAGGTACCTCTGACACTCCAGGCACCTGGACACTCCCAGGTCACCTCTCAGCCACCCAAGGTACTCCTCTGGCCTCCCAGGTACCTCTGACACTCCAGGTACCTCCCGTGCTCAGGTACACCTCCCGGACAATCCTAGGTACACCTCTGACACTCCCAGTGCCTCAGACACTCCCACGTACCTCTGGCCTTCCAGGTATACCTCTGACACTCCAGGTACCAATGACACTACCAGGTACCTCTGCACTCCGAGTCTCCTCTGAGGCTCCCAGGTACTCCTCTGACTCCCAGGTACCTCTGCACTCCCATGTACACCTGGCCTCCCAGGTACACCTCTGACACTCCCAGTACTCCTCTGACCTCCTGGTACACCTGTGCTCCCAGGTACACCTCTGGCACTCCCAGGTGCACACTCTGACACTGCATGGAACACCCTCTGTGCGGTACCTCTGACCTCCCAGGTACACCTCCGTCTAAGTTTTGCCTCTGTGTAATCCCAGGTACACCTCTGACACTCCCAGGCACTCTTCTACTCCCTGGTACCTGACATCCCAGGTACACCTCCTGCTGCTCTCAGGTCACCTCCTGCTCAGTGCCTTCTGCACTCAGGTACCTCAGCACTCCCAGGTACTCCTCTGACACTCCCAGGTACACCGCTGACAATCCCAGATACACCTCTGCACTCCCAGGTACCTCTGACACTCCAGGTACACCTCTGACACTCAGGTGCCTCTGACTCCAGTTACAGCTCCGACACTCCAGTGCACCTCCGACACTCCGATTCTGACCTTCCAGGTACCTGACCTCCCAGGTACACCCCTGACCTCCCAGGTACACCCTCTGACGCTCCCAGTTACACCCTGACACTCCCAGGTACATAACCCGAGCACTCCCAGGTACCTCACCATGCTCCCAGGTACCTCTGACACTCCCAGGTACACCTCCGTCCCAGTTCCTCCTGATACTCCCAGGTACCTCTGACACTCCCCAAACACTTCTCTGCACTCATTTTACCTCAGACACTCCAAGTACCTCTGACACTCCCAGGTACGCCTCTGACACTCCTGGTACACCTCAGACCTCCCAGGTACACCTCTGACACTGCCGGGTGCACCTCTGAGCTCCCAGGTACACCTCTGACCTCCCAGGTCCTCCGAACCTCAGGTACCTCTGATACTCAGGTATACCCCTACCTCCCAGGTACACCTCAGACACTCCCAGGCCTCAGACGCTCCCAGGTACACCTCTGACACTTCAGGTACACCTCTGACACTGGGTACACCTCTGACACTCCCAGGTACATCTCTGCTCCCAGGTCACCTCGATACTCCAGGTACACCCCTGGCCTCCCAGATACACCTCTCAGCCTCCCAGGTGCTCCTCTGACACTCCCTGGTGCACCTGTTGCTCCCAGGTACACCTCCTTGACACTCCCAGGAACACCTCAGACATTCCCAGGTACACCTCTGACACTCCATGTACACCTCCAGACCTCAGGTACACCTCGGACACTCCCAGGTACACCTGACACTCCCAGGTACCCTCTGATGCTCCCAGTTATACCCCGATGCACTCCGGTACCTTCTTGCTCCCAGGTACACGCTGACACTCCCAGGCCCTCAGACACTCACAGTTACACCTCCTGACACTCCCAGTTTCACCTCCGGCCTCCCAGGTACACCTCCGATACCCCTAGGTACACCTCTGGCACTGCCAGGTACACCTCTGACACTCCATGTACACCTTCGGACACGCACCAGGTACACCTCTCACACTCCCCATTCACTCCCACTGACACTCCAGCAATACGTAACTTTTCTA
>NW_024731681.1:0-68431 GCF_018991925.1 Homarus americanus | reverse complement strand
TCTCACACCCTCACACTCACACCAGCCCCACACCCTCACACCGTCACACCAGCCTCACATCCCTCACACTCTCATACCAGCCCCCACACCCTCACACCTCACACAAGCCTCACACCCCTCACACCCTCACACCAGCCTCACACCCCTCACACCTCACACCAGCCTCACATCCTCACACACCTCACACCAGCCTCACACCTCACACCTTCACACCAGCCCCCACACCCTCACACCTCACACCAGCTTCACACCCTCACACTCACACCAGCTCACACCCCACACACCGTCACACCAGCCCCACACCCCCACACTCTGACACCCCTCACACCCCCTCACACCGTCACACCAGCCTCACATCCTCTCATTCTCACACCAGCCTCACACCCCTCACACCTCACACCAGCCTTACACCCCTCACAACCTCACACCAGCCCTCACACCCTCACACCTCTCACACACTCACACCCTCACATCCTCACACTCCTCACACCAGCCTCACATCCTCACACTCTCACACCAGCCCCACACCCCACATTCTCACACCAGCCCTTCACACACCCTCACCCTCACACTCTCGCACACCCACACCTCACATCCTCACACACTCTCACACCAGCCCCACATCCTCACAGCCTCACACCAACCTCACCAGCCTCCCCACACACCCTCACACCAGCCTCACACCCTCACACTTTCACACACCACACACCAGCCTCACCAGCCCCATACCAGGCTTTCACCACCACACCAGCCCCACACTCCACACCAGCCTCACACTCACACACTCACACTCTCACACCAGCCTCACACCCTCACACCAGCCCCCACCAGCCTCACACACCCTCACACACCAACCCCACCAGTCCCCACACCCCTCACACTCGCACTCACACCTCACACCAGCCCCACACCTCACACCAACCCCACCAGCCCCACACCCCCACACCTCGCACACCACACTCTCACACCAGCCTCACACCCTCACACCCCCTGCCACCTGCACACCACTCTCACACCATCCTCACACACCCTCACACCAACCTCACCAGCCTCACACCTCACACTCGCACACCACACCCTCACACCAACCCCACACCAGCCTCACACCTCACACACTCCTGCACACTCACACTCTCACACCAGCCTCACACACCCTCACACCAACCTCACCAGCCTCACACCCTCACACCAACCTCACCAGCCCCACACCCTCACACCACACACCACACTCTCACACCAGCCTCACACCCCACACCAACCTCACCAGCCTCACACCAACCCTCACCAGCCCTCACACCCCTGGCCACTCGCACACTCACACCTCACACCAACCTCACCAGCCTCACACCACACACACCTCGGCATGACTCACACACCAGCCCCGCCCAGCCTCACCAGCTCCTACACCAGCCTCACCAGCCTCACACCCCTCACACCAGCCTCACCAGCCTCACACCTCACACACCAGCCTCACCAGCCTCACACCCCTCACACCAGCCTCACCAGCCTCACACCCTCACACCAGCCTCACCAGCCCCACACCCTCACACCAGCCCTCACCAGGCCTCACACCACACCAGCCTCACCAGCCTCACACCTCACACCAGCCTCACCAGCCCACACCCCACACCAGCCCCACCAGCCTCACACACCCTCACACCAGCCCTCACCAGCCTCACACCCTCACACCCTCACACCAGCTCACACCTCACACCAGCCTCACACCCCTCACACTCTCACACACCACACCTCACACCTTCACACCAGCCCCACACCCTCACACCAGCTCACTAGCCTCACACCAGCCCTCACCAGCTCACACCTCAAGCACCAGCCTCACCAGCCTCACACCCCACACCAGCCCTCACCAGCCCCACACTTCTCACACCAGCCTCACCAGCCCCACACCCCCCACACCCCACACCAGCCCCACACCCTCACACCAGCCCCACACCCTCACACTCTCACATTCACACCTCACACCTTCACACCAGCCTCACACCTCACACCAGCCTCACACCCCTCACACCAGCCTCACCAGCCCCCACACCCCACACCCAGATCTCACACCCCCACACCCAGCCCCTCACACCCCACACCTCACACACTCACACCCTCACACCTTCACACCAGCCTCACACCCTCACACCAGCCTCACACCTTCTCACACCAGCCTCACCATCCTCACACCTCACATCAGCCCCACACGGCCATACATCTTGTTTCTCACTTTCTAACAAAATATTATGTTTATAAATTACCTCACACTCTTACAAAATGCCACACGCACCTTAGACCTCTACCTCCTGAAAGAACTTTGCATCGCCACACAACCTCACACCATTACACAAACTCATATCTTCATATGACCCCATAATCTCATAACTTTATAGCCTCACACAGACTAATAGTCTCACATGACCTCATATTCTCACTTAACTTCATGCCCTCATACCTCACGTCACCACATCCTTATCTCATGCCATGCAACTTTCCATCTTCAGAGTCTCTCCCACTCACAGCCTTTCATCCTCATATTCACACAACCAAATCACGCCGTCAAAGACTCACACATCTCGCAGGCATACACCGTCTCAACGTCAGAGGAAAAGTTGTATTCCATATTGGTCCGTGAAGGAGGGTCATCGTTCACCTCACTGAGTGTTTATTCTCTGCCAATCTCAATTTATATCACTTGTATATTATTTATCAACCAAGTGACCCACTCCACAATTATATAACATTTATTATCTCTGCGTGTTATATATTTTCAGCCTTTTAGGTGACATATTATTTCATAAACCGTTAATTAATATTACTACTACTATTATTACTAATATTATCACACACACACACGAATATGACGCTTCTCTGTTATTCTTCAAGCCCAAAATCTGTTTGTAAGTCCTGATATATTGTAATATTGACGGTTTCATTTGGCAGTAAATAGTGTTCCAAAATTCTGATGTTAATAGACTATCATGCACTCTTTATATCGTACTGTTAACAAAAAGCGTTCCGATATCCTAATAGTAACATACCTTAGTTATTATTGTATATAAGCGTCATAATTTGAATTGAATCAATTATTTTTATGACGAGTGTTGCTTAAAGGTGAGTAAAGGGTACCTGACACCACTGAATAATAATAATAATGATGATATGATAAAAGTTTGTTTCTCCCAAAGTTTATTAACTTCCTCCTAAGTTTTTGCAATACATTTCTATACTTGTATGAAAGTAAAAATAATTTCTTTGGAATGGTGATAACATTTGTTACTCTTTATCTGCTTCAATGTGAGTCATTAGCGGCGGCAGGCAGTACAGAGTGAGGCTATGACTAAGATCTAACTACCTCTTCAGTGACAAATAAACACTTTGTGTGTGGCTGCATGATAGAATTACACATAAGGTTAAACAACATAGGATTTGGTCAGCCAGCGCGTCCTCTCCTACGTGCTGGATTGTCTGTACACCTGAGATGTTCACTGGTGTACACGGGAGCTCTCTCCACCAGCCCCTCGACGGTACAGTTCTCACACTCACTGGATCCCCGCCAGGTTGGGCTGAGCGCGGCAGACCAGTGTCCCACCACCACACTCCACCTCACCCGTCTCTCTGGGGTCCAGGATGGTCTCTGATGGTCCTGGTAGTTTGTGGTCTCATGAGTGTTGGGTGCTGGACCCTGGGGGACGGAGGGGTGTTGCTGGCGAGACCCAGTGATGGGTGTTGGAGAGGTAGGAGGACGTGGGGCGGGCTGGGAGAAAGGTGGTGGTCTTCATACTGACGGAGATACTGAACAACATCTCGCTCCAGTCGATGGGCGCATCACCAAACATTGACCTCATATTATATAGCCCTCCAATAAAGCTGTGCTCCCTGTAGCGACCCTGAGACACCACCAGCACCCGCGTCCTCTGAGCTATCTGAAATTAAAATAATTTTCACTGAACTTTGTGTCTGTGGTTACCGTGGCGGGGTACCACACACCAATACACTGGAGTCGGCCTTCCAGGCAATTCCTAAGTCGAAACTCCCTAAGACAGTGTGTGACTAATCCAATGAGGCAGTTGTAGTTGTACAACCGTATCCTGAATGATTTGCTAAAACACAAACAAGTTTATAGTTAATAAGATGAAATTCATAAACACCTAAATTGGTTAACTGGAAGAAAGGAGGAGATGTATAGTACAGTACCAGTTGTGTTTCAACCTGTTATAATTCTAATGTTTAAGACGAGAGAAAATCAAAAGAAAAAATTAAAATATTGAGAAACTATGAATGTATGAAGGACATTGTGAATTGATTAATTCAAGATCGAGCAAAAAGTGAATTGACGGAAAAAGACATTAGCAAGTATTGGTAAAGAAGAGGGAGGCGAGGGAACATCCACAAGGCCTTTACTGACCTGGTGTAGGAGGAGTACGACCTGCTGGATGCATCTCATGACTCCTCCAGCACGTCGGAGTGTGTAACTCCTCATCATATGTTGCAACATCCATGGTGTGTAGCCTGAGGAAGTGGACGAGTATATCACACCCTGTCACTCATTCATCTTACTCTAAACATCCACCAATCTGTGTTATACCTGGTGTTGCCTGAGGACAGATGTACTACACTGACTCTCTATATTCATGGGTGTAGCCTGAGGAACAAGTATCCTATACACTTCATCCCTTTAAGAGCACCTTCAGGCAGGGTCAACCTTATGGTGGGTGTGAGACAATATGCCCTCACTGAGAGGTCAACAAAGGTAAGATACATAATGATAACCAAACCACGACGCTACAGTTTGTATACAATTGTACACCTATGACAGAAAAAAGGTTCATTTCATTATATACATACTATATACATAAACATTAAGAGCATTAAGTCGACTTTCAGATACCTTTTAGTTTCTGATAAGTTTCATGCCGATCGGTGAATTACGTTAGATTATATGAGGTTTTGTTTAATATTAATACACGGAGTGAACTCCAGAATTGTTCTCGCATAAAATATGTACAGTACATTATTGTACAGTACATAAGACAGTAAATACTCCATCGTGATTCTACATAGTGTGGTAAATATGTTTAATGTTTACAACAGAAGTCTTGGCCAATATTATCACACCTGCATATTCACACAGTTAACCGAAGTTACGCCAGACGAGCGCTCGCCTGCCTCTTGCTTGCAGGTCTTACAAAAAGAGTTTACCTTATAATATCATGGTTTTAAAGTCTACGGTAGACGAAGGTTCGCTCACTAACTGCTTGCAGCGGAAGTAAGGTCGGCGGTTGTTGTCTTTACCCATTATAAGGATGTGAGGGAGGGGGTCCTCCCCCTGGCTCCACCGGACTTAGTTGTCTCAGTTCCTGGTATCCTGAACCTGACGGCAAGCGCTTCCCGTGAACATCCTGAAACTGTGACCCAATTTTATTGACGGCTGTAGCTGTGACACCAACACCAACAACGGTGATAATACAATAACGCTTAATACAGCAGAAATAATAACAGTATCAACTTCGAGAAATAACAGAAACAGGTGACATAATCTCAGCGACAGTCAGGCAGGGAATAGTGTGACAGCAGTTAACAGCAACAGCTACCACTCGTACAACTGGGAGTATCATCAATGACTTATTCTTAGAACAGCTGCAGGAAGAGGTTCACAGCAGACAATAGAGAACAGCAGAAGAAGCAGTACTAACAGTACAGCTGCTAGTCGTGGAGGTCATGCAGTTAAATAAAAAACATAACAGTGACACAATTTCAACATAATTAAACATCACAAAAGATGTTAAGTAGGACAAACCCAACACATAAGAAAACTTATGTAAACAATGCTTATACACAGTGTAAACATAACCTTTAAGAAACATGACTCAGTAACCATGAGGACCATCCCAACATCATTAAACACTCCCGCCAGACCTGAAGGAGACACGGAGGCGCGGGTGTACAGGTGTGGCGGCCTCCATGTCGGTGTGTAGCTTAAACGTGGTCCTCCTCACCTCCTCGTAGCCTGTGGTTGTGTTCTGCGGCCACCAGAGATGACAACTATGAGTCTTTGTCTTTATTAATATTTATATTTATATGTCAGAGAGAGAGAGAGAGAGAGTTGTATAGAAACAGGCAGTGAGAATATTCAGAAGAATCAGTGACTCACCAGAAGGTGGATCAGGAACCGACATTCACTGTCGGTTCTCTGAAGAAACTCATAAAACAATGCCCTGATTTTTGAGTCGCCCATAAACGCGATCCAGAGGGAGTTGTTGTTGTTGAGTCTGTGAGCGAAGCAGGCGGTGACGGAGGGCGGGTGGTTAAAGGGCACTATGGCACAGGGCACGTAGGGCAGCACTCCGCCGTTGGCATCAATCCTACTGGTGTGGCGGAGGATGGGTGTTTGACCTTCCTTCCTGTGGTCATCCTCTTGACTCTTGTTAGTGTGGTGTTGAAGGTTAAGAGGAAGCAGCGCCGCCAGACTGGTAGTCCTCGGTGGAAGATCCCGACGACGACGACCTCTTCTGCAGCAGGTGTCTCACCCTTTGACAGCCGCTGACAGGTGTTGAGTTCCTCCGGGGTGTAGCGGCGTCCACCTGTTGCTCGTCAAGCTGCTGTTGTCTGTAGGATATTGTAGCAGGTGAGCAGCGACAAGCGTGTTGTCATCTGGCACCCCAGTGATGGTGAAGAGGGAGCGACACCTATTTACTGACACACCTGTCTTTCCTGATCCTCCACGGTAAACAAGTGCTCCTCTCCTCTGCTCACCAGCCTCCTCACTATACGTGTCACCATCTTTGTTACTCTCCTTAACATTATCCTCTTGGTAAACGCTCACCAACAAAACGAAAAATATAACTAGAGTTGCAACACCTGTTCTGATGAAAAACTTCTTTGCACAATTAATCTGTAGTAGAACGACCATCTTCCTTCAGCAGGAGTTAATAGCAACACATAGTGAACTGAACGTGAGCTTCTTTAACATACATAATAAACAACAGCTTTTCCTCCTCCAGCGTCCGGTCACCTGGGCTCATCAGTTTTTTCTTTATAACTCTTTACAGACGAACTTATGATCCACACAAATAGACATGACCACCGTATTAGTGTAGGGGTGAAGATGAAGAATTTTGAATGAATACCGTGTATGTGTGTGTGTTTGTGTGTGTGTAGAAGCAGGTCTCGTGAACAATGGTCACCACGAGTCGGGCGGGAGTCAGGACAAGTTGATCGTTCGTGTCCAGGAAACTCTCGCCTTAATTTAAAAATAAATTAACCAGCAAAATCACCAAATTAAACAGCAAGAGAAACAGTCTTCTGGGAAACTATTCTCGTTTTGAAATATATCAAACAAAATATTTCGCAAAATAAAAGAAGAAATTCTTGAACATCGAGTTTAAACTTACGGGTCAGAGGTGACAGTTATATTGTAGCGTGGTGTATATGTAGCGTCTGGTGATGATATGGGAACCTCAAAGCATCGTATCACTACTGTATATTATTATGTTATGTATAGTTTGCTTTTGTAAATTAATTTCATGGTTACTAAGTTTTTCATGTCGGAAATATCTATATTACACAAAGCAAATACAAAATGTGACAAACAGAAGCTATTATACTGTACGTACCATTTTGGATTTTGACACATATTATTACTATGGTGTAATAATTCACTGATGATGTCTGAGTCACTCTTGTTATTATTGTAGATCAACTTCATCTACAATCAGCCACAAGATAAGTATAAGTGAGGGCCAGGTGAACGAACACTGGAGGAGGAAAAGTTGGTGTTTATATTGAAGGGGAGGAAAAGGTTCGTGTTCACCTCACTGTATGTCGCTGTTAACTGCTACTGAGGGAAGATGGTTGTCGTTCTTTGGACAAATCTTAGAAACAATTGTTTTATCATTACCGGTGTTTCAATGCTAGTTATATTTTTTGTCTTTTTGTTGGCGAGTGTTACCCAATGCTCAATCTCCCTGTCCAGTGGTCGGTCATGTTATCGGTCTTTTCCTATCACGTGGGATCCAGTCCAGGATTTTGATACCTCACTGAATTTATGCATCCAAGTATCTGCATAATATCTGCATACAGTCCGGTGACCCCCGTGTGTGTGTGTGTGTGTGTGTGTTAGGTGTGTGCGTGTGTGTGTGTGTGTGTGTGTTATGTGTGTGTGTGTGTGGAGTGTTAGTGTGTGGGAATGGGACAATCTGCCGCCATCTGGCCGCAGCCCAACTGGCCGGCGGAAACTGCCGGGCCGACTGGCCGCCGCGACTGGGGTAAACTGCAAACGCCTATTTTTGCGCTCTCAAAGGTTAGGTTAGGTTAGGTTAGGGTTAGGTTAGGTTAGGTTAGGTTAGTTAGGTTAGGTTAGGTTAGGTTGGGTTGTCAACAAAAGTTCCATATGGCGGCAATCGGCCGCGGAGTTCCTGCGGCCAATTGGGCTGCGGCCAGATGGCGGCGGCCAGTTGTCCTAGACCCGTGTGTGTGTTAGGGGTGTGTGTGTCCCTGGTGAGTTACTATTACAGTACACGGCTTGGCCACAATAAAGTTCCATGGACCCCACGTGGGCGCGGGAGGGTGTACAACGGGGTCTAGGACAACGGCCGCCGCCATCTGGCTGCAGCCCAACTGGCCGCGGAACTCGCCGCGGCCGACTGGCCGCCATATGGAACTTGTTGACAAAATTGATGAAAGTGTGATAAAAAAAGAGGATTAAAATTTTATGAAGTATTTATTGGAATAAAATAATAAAAGATACATATAAAAATCTATGAAAAGTTATGTTGTTAGTAAAATTATTGTTGGTAAAAATAAGCATGCTAAAATGTCTTTATTTATTAAAAAAACAAGATTCAACTGCAAAATCTATGAAAAGTTATGTTGTTAGTAAAATTATTGTTGGTAAAAAATAAGAAATGTCTTTATTTATTAAAAAACAAGATTCAACTGCAAAAATCTATGAAAGTTATGGGCAATTCTAACCTAACCTAACCTAACCTAACCACCAGGAAAAGGAAAATACGAAGTGTCAAGCGCTTTCGTATATTACATCTTCAGGACTAAATACAGAATAAGAATCAGTTCTATTATCTAAGTTTTATTTTTATTTTTTAGTACATAGTTTTACTGTTTTTTGTATGTTGAATTCAGAATTGACTTGTTTTTAATCATTCGCGAATCAATCGTTCGCTGGTGGGGGTTTATGAGCTGCCTTGAGAGCGCAAAATTAGGCGTTTGCAGTTTACCACCAGTCCGCGGCGGCAGTGGCCTGCGGCGAGTTTCGCGGCCAGTTGGGCTGCGGCCAGATGGCAGGCGGCCAGTTGTCCCATTCCTGTACAACGGTGTGGGGGTGAGGGAGTGTAACTCTGGAGCTCTACACACCCCTGAATGTTGCCAAGATAATGAGAAGAGAGAATGTCTACCCGTAGCTCTGTTTGCCTGCTTGTCTACTATCTATTGTGTGAAGGTAAGGATCATGGTAGAGCAACACTCACTCACAAGGGATCATAACGTATAAATCACTAACAGGAAGTATTAACAGAACCTCGACTTGCATACACAATGAAAACAAAGCAACAAAACCTCGACATAGTTATTCTTCCTGGAACTGTTTTCAGAGCACTCATAATTTTTTTGGTGTTATGGGTTTATTTTATGTAACATAATATAATATATATACGTTTTAGTTGGCTATATTTTTTCTAGTTAATATTTAGTCCTTTAAGTTAGTTGCCACCTTAAGAAACTCGTAAACAATGACTAGTTGATATGAGTGAATTTTAAGCAACTCAATTTGACGATATCATGAACTGAAAACGCCGTAGTTGGATTCCATCGATAAATGATGAGTTGAAGGAGGATTGATGATTGTATATTGACCACGAACATTTAACATTGCAGATTGAATAGGAATTGAAGATGAAATTCACCCAGGAAAAAAATAATAAATGCCATGGGTGTTGCTTTGAGTGAGCCCCGGGGGGGTGGGAGGTGCGCGTCTGAGTGTGTGCGTGTAGTTGCATGCACGACCTTGCTATCTCTTGGGCGGTGATGATGCAGTACATATATAAGGCGGGAGGAAAGCAGGACCTCTAGTCACACGGCTCTTCTCTACTACGACATTATGTTCTGTTTGGTGAGTTCTCCTCCACACCTTTACGTCTGTCACATGATGATGGTAATAATAATTATCATGTATACTGGATAGACTGTGAAAGGCATGATAGGTCAGGACCTGGACTCTGATTCTTAAAGATTCTTAAGATAAATATTCCCTATAGTAACTGAAAGCTGAAAGAACGTATCTATATAATCTCCAAAAATAACATAAATATTAATAATTTTTCACGTCTTCAGTTATGGGGAATATTTACCGTTCGAACCTTTGACAGTTCGATTCCTGATCATATGAGCCGTGACATCCTAATGAAGTTTCAGGGGGAGTTTAGTTTATATTTGACTGACAGACAATTTATACATTTCAATCACTACATTATCTAATAAAAGAAATATCTGGTTGCTTAAAATTTATGACTGCACAGTTCAGGAAAACAGTTTTGACTTTTGATTGATAACATCTTGTATTGCCTTAGCTCGACAGCTTAGGGATAAATAACTGGTTTTATTAAGGATGACGAACTTATGGAAATTTCGCCAAACGAAAGTTCTTACTCATTCTGCCAGCTATGACACATTTTCACGAATACTAACACTACGGTTGACCCAACAGGCAGTGGTGCTGGTGGCAACCGTGGCAGCCCTAGGGAGTGCCCAGCTGCCAGACCAGGCCTACCAAGACCCCTACTTTGGAGGCTACCCAGCAGTGTACGCCGGTTATCCTTCAGGGCAGTATCAAGAAGCATACCAGGGCGTGCAGCAGCCTGTCTCACAGCCTCAGCAGTCAACCTTCCCTGGAGTCCAGCAGGGCATCTACCACGATCCTGCGACCAGCTTGGGGTTCCCCGCGGCCCTCTCCTTCCCCACCATCGCTCCTGTCACATGTGCCCATCGATTCCCAGTACCAGGCGCTGGATGAGTACGGTCAGTACACCTTCGGGTTCACGGGAGGTGACATAGGGCGTGCAGAGACCCGCGACGCCCAGGGCAACGTTCAAGGCTCATACGAGTACATCGACTCTGATGGGAATGTCCAGACACAGTATTACGTCGCAGATGAGTTTGGTTTCCGTGTCACCGGTAGTAATCTCCCTCAGGCTGGGGCGCTAGGACACCCCGCAGCCCCAGCCGTCACTGCCTCACCTCCAAGCCTGTCCAGGACACTCCAGAGGTGGCGGCAGCCAAGGAGGCCTTCGTCAGGCCTATAACGAGGCAGCCATTGCCGCAGCACAAGCTCCTGATACTCGCTAAGGGCGTTGTCTCGTGAGTCACTCAGCCTGTAGTAACGTCCCCGAATCTCCAAGGATCGTAGATTAGCATTTCCCTCCTGGTACATACGAGACAATGCATCTAAATATTTAATTATATTTTACAGTCCAGGACCCAGATTCTGAAAGATTCTTGCACCCCTTTTCCTAATAACTCAGGAGAAAAGAGTGTCTCGAATTACAGCAGAGTGCAAGTATAGCTTTGATGGTATTTTGACTTTCATCTTGTGTTTCAGCTGAAATGAGTCAAGTAAATGCCTTCCCACATACCCAGAAGAAAATGGTCGTATGAACCTTTAAGAGGACGCCTACAAAACCCGGCTGATGCGGTCTGGCGTCCTCTGTCAGGGAAAATGTAACGTAGGAAGTTTTAGCCAAGAAGGTAATTAGACAAGTCTTCTATTACAACACCTCCATCTACGACCACACCCTCAGTGACCCTCCCTGCCTCCTCCCCTTCCCGCACATCCTTCTGCCTCCTCCTCATCCTCTTCCATTTATACCCATCTGACTCCCCCTACGTCAACTCTCCACCCCCATTTCTCGCTGCCTATTTTTTTTTCTTCAGATTTGCCCATCAAGGAAGCCAGTTTATGGGCACCTTACATCCTGTGCAAGGCAAAGTGCAGAAGAGTCGCTGCCTAATCCTCCTCCTCCCCAACCTTCCTTGATCCCCACGGCTAAAAGCGACCATTGGCGAAAAGGTTAAAGGCAACCTCCCTCGCCCTCCACATCCCTCAGGCCAGGGGCAGCTGTCCTGAGGCAACATAATTAGTGATTCAAAGAATATTTTTTTTCCTAACAGGATAGTAGAGACAAACGTATCTAGTTATGTAAGAGAGAGAGAGAGACGTCAAAATTCTGGTTTATTTTTTTAATATTTAGTCTGTTATCGTGATATATATTCTACAAATAAAGATTTGGAAATAAATCGGGTTTTTCACTGTTGTCTTTCTCCATTTCATATGATTTCTCACAACACACACACACACACACACACACACACACACACACACACACACACACACACACACACACACACACACATTAATGAATAAATAAATAAATAGATATATAAACAAGTCAGTAATATAGTAAACTATACAAACTATGCACAACAAGATAGCTCCTCCCTCCTCCCCCACCCCACGGCACCACAACAAGATAGCTCCTCCCTCACTCCCCCACCCCACGGCACCACAACAAGATAGCTCACTCCCTCACTCCCCCACCACGGCACCACAACAAGATAGCTCACTCCCTCCTCCCCCCACCCCACGGCACCACAACAAGATAGCTCACTCCCTCACTCCCCCACCCAGGGCACCACAACAGATAGCTCACTCCCTCCTCCCCCACCCACGGCACCACAACAGATAGCTCCTCCCTCACTCCCCACCCCACAGCACCACAACAGATAGCTCACTCCCCTCCTCCCCCCACCCACAGCACCACAACAACATAGCTCACTCCCTCCTCCCCACCCCACAGCACCACAACAAGATAGCTCCTCCCCTCACTCCCCCCACCCACAGCACCACAACAAGATAGCTCCTCCCCTCCTCCCCCCACCCCACGGCACCACAACAAGATAGCTCCTCCCCTCCTCCCCCACCCCACAGCACCACAACAAGATAGCTCCTCCCTCCTCCCCCACCCACCTAACAAGATAGCTCACTCCCCTCCTCCCCCACCCCACGGCACCACAACAAGATAGCTCCTACCTCCTCCCCCCACCCCAGGGCACCACAACAAGATAGCTCACTCCTCACTCCCCCCACCCCACAGCACCACAACAAGATAGCTCACTCCCTCCTCCCCACCCACAGCACCACAACAAGATAGCTCCTCCCTCCTCCCCCACCCCACAGCACCACAACAAGATAGCTCACTCCCTCCTCCCCCCACCCCAGCACCACAACAGATAGCTCACTCCCCTCCCCACTCCCCCAAGGGCACCACAACAAGATAGCTCACCCTCACTCCCCCACCCCACAGCACCACAACAAGATAGCTCACTCCCCTCACTCCCCCACCCCACAGCACCACAACAAGATAGCTCCTCCTCACTCCACACACACCACAACAAGATAGCTCACTCCCTCCTCCCCCCACCCACAGCACCACAACAAAGATAGCTCCTCCCTCACTCCCCACCCCACGGCACCAAACAAGATAGCTCCTCCCTCACTCCCCACCCCAGGGCACCACAACAAGATAGCTCACTCCTCACTCCCCCACCCACGGCACCACAACAAGATAGCTCACTCCCTCCTCCCTAACACAGCACCACAACAAGATAGCTCACTCCCTCACTCCCCCCACCCCACAGCACCACAACAACATAGCTCCTCCCCTCACTCCCCCACCCCACAGCACCACAACAAGATAGCTCACTCCCTCCTCCCCCCCACCCCACCTCCACAACAAGATAGCTCACTCCCTCCTCCCCACCCCACGGCACCACAACAGATAGCTCACTCCCTCACTCCCCACCCCACAGCACCACAACAAGATAGCTCCTCCCTCCTCCCCCACCCCACGGCACCACAACAAGATAGCTCACTCCCTCCCTCCCCCACCCCACGGCACCACAACAAGATAGCTCTCTCCTCCCCCACCCCAGGGCACCACAACAAGATAGCTCCTCCCTCCTCCCCCACCCCACGGCACCACAACAAGATAGCTCACTCCTCCTCCCCCACCCCACAGCACCACAACAAGATAGCTCACTCCTCTCCCCCACCCCACAGCACCACAACAAGATAGCTCACTCCCTCCTCCCCCACCCCACAGCACCACAACAAGATAGCTCACTCCCTCACTCCCCCACCCCGGCACCTAGCGATAGCTCCTCCCTCCTCCCCCACCCCACAGCACCAACAGTAGCTCACTCCCCCTCCCCCACCCCACAGCACCACAACAAGATAGCTCACTCCCTCACTCCCCCCACCCCGGCACCACAACACGATAGCTCACTCCCTCCTCCCCCACCCCACAGCACCACAACACGATAGCTCCTCCCTCCTCCCCCACCCCACAGCACCACAACAAGATAGCTCACTCCCTCCTCCCCCCACCCCACGGCACCACAACAAGATAGCTCACTCCCTCACTCCCCCCACCCCACAGCACCACAACAAGATAGCCACTCCTCCTCCCCACCCCACAGCACCACAACAAGATAGCTCACCCTCCTCCCACCCACAGCACCACAACAGATAGCTCACTCCCTCACTCCCCACCCCACAGCACCACAACAAGATAGCTCCTCCCTCCTCCCCCACCCCACGGCACCAACACGATAGCTCACTCCCCTCCTCCCCCCCACCCCACAGCACCACAACACGATAGCTCACTCCCTCTCCCCACCCCACCGCCCCAACACGATAGCTCCTCCCTCCTCCCCACCCCACAGCACCACAACACGATAGCTCCTCCCCTCACTCCCCACCCCACGGCACCACAACACGATAGCTCCTCCCTCCTCCCCCCCACCCCACAGCACCACAACACGATAGCTCACTCCCTCACTCCCCCACCCCAGCACCACGATAGCTCACTCCCTCCTCCCCCACACAGCACCACAACACGATAGCTCACTCCCTCCTCCCCACCCCACGGCACCACAACACGATAGCTCCTCCCTCACTCCCCCCACCCCACAGCACCACAACACGATAGCTCCTCCTCACTCCCCCCACCCCACAGCACCTCAACACGATAGCTCACTCCTCACTCCCTCACCCCACAGCACCACAACACGATAGCTCACTCAATCCCTCACCCCAAGCACCACAACAAGATAGCTCACTCACTCACCTCCCACCCCACAGCACCAAAACGATAGCTCCTCCCCCACCCCACAGCACCACAACACGATAGCTCCACTCACTCCCCCACCCCACAGCACCCCAACACGATAGCTCACTCCTCCTCCCTCACCCACAGCACCACAACAAGATAGCTCACTCACTCCACTCCAACACCCCTAGCACCAAATACGACAGCTCACTCCCTTACTCCCCAACCCCACAGCACCACAACACGATAGCTCACTCCCTCCTCCCCAACCCCACAGCACCACAACACGATAGCTCACTCCTCCCCTCAACACCCCACCACAACACGATAGCTCACTCCTTATTCCCCAACCCCACAGCACGAAACACGATAGCTCACTCACACCTCCCTCACCCCACTAAAACATGATAGCTCCTCCTCCTCATCCCACAGTACCACAACTAGATAGCTCTCTCCTTCCTCTCCCCACAGTCCCCAACATGATAGCTCCTTCCTCCCTCACCCCACAGCACCACAACTAGATAGCTCACTCAGTCCCTCACCCAACAGCACCACAACACGATAGCTCACTCCTTCACCCCCACCCCACAGCACCACATAACGATAGCTCACTCCTCACTCCCCACCCCACAGCACCACAACACGATGTAACTCCCTCCCTCACCCCACAGCACCACAACACGATAGCTCACTCCTCCCTCCCTCCCCCACAGCACCACAACGATAGCTCACTCTCACTTCCCCCACCCCACAGCACCACAACACGATAGCTCACTCCCTCCCTCACCCCACAGCACCACAACACGATAGCTCACTCACCCTCCCTCACCCTACAGCACACAACACGATAGCTCACTCACTCCCTCCCTCACCCCTAGCTCACAACACGATAGCTCACTCACTCCCTCCAACACCCCACGCACCACAACACGATAGCTCACTCCCACTTCTCCCCAACCCCACAGCACGAAAACACGATGCTCCTCACACCCTCCCTCACCCCATGGCACCTAAACATGATAGCTCCTCCTCCTCATCCACAGTACCACAACTAGATAGCTCTCTCCCTTCCTCTCCCCACAGCACCAAACACGATGTAAACTCCCTCCCCTCCCCCACAGCACCACAACACGATAGCAAACTCCTCCCCGACCCCACAGCACCACAACACGATAGCAAACTCCCTCCCTCACCCCACACCACCACAACACGATAGCTCACTCCCTCATTCCCCCACCTCACAGCACCACAACGCAATAGCTCCTCCCCTCCCTCACCCACAGTACAACACGATAGTCACTCACTCCCTCCCACACCCACAGCACAACAAGATAGCTCACTCCTCCCTATCCTGGCCTACAACACGATAGCTCACTCCTCCCTCACCCCATAGCACCAAAACGATAGCTCCTCCCTCCCTCATCCCACAGCACCACAACACGATAGCTCACTCCCTTCCTCACCCCACAGCACCACAACATGACAGCTCTTTCCCTTCCCTCACCCCACAGCACCCAAACGATAGCTCCTCCCTTCCCTCACCCCTAGCACCACAACATGATAGCTCACTCTCTCCGTCCCTCAATCCACATCACCACAAAACGATAGCTCACTCCTCCCGCATTCCACAGCACCACAACGATAGCTCACTCCCTCCTCCCTCACCCCAGCACAACAACAATAAACCTCCCTCCCTCCCTCACCCCACAGCAACCTGATAGCTCCCTCCCTCACCCCACAGCACCACAACGATAGCTCACTCCCTCCCTCACCCCACAGCACCACACACGATAGCTCCTCCTTTCCTCACCCCAACAACATGATAGCTCCCTCACTCCTCCTCACCCCACAGCACCACAACACGATAGCTCCTCCTCCCTCCCTCACCCCCAGCACCACAACACGATAGCTCACTCCCTCCTCACCCCACAGCACCCAACACGATAGCTCACTTCCTTCTCCCTCACCCCACAGCACCACAACACGATAGCTCCTCACTCCTCCCTCACCCCACAGCACCAAAACATGATAGCTCCTTCCTCCTCACCCCACAGCACAACTAGATAGCTCCTCCCTCCCTCACCCCACAGCACAACAACATGATAGCTCACTCCCTCCCTCACCCCACAGCACCACAACATGATAGCTCACTCTCCCTCACCCCACAGCACCAAAACATGATAGCTCCTTCTCCTCACCCCACAGCACAACACGATAGCTCACTCCCTCCCCCTCACCCCATAGCACCTAAAACGATAGCTCACTCCTCCTCACCCCAGCACCAAAACAGAGCTCCTTCCTCCCTCACAGCACAACTAGATAGCTCACTCCTCCCTCACCCCACAGCACAACAACCTGTCATCCTCCCCTCACCCCAAGCACCACAAAACGATAGCTCCTCCCTTCCTCACCCCACAGCAACAACATGATAGCTCACTCCTCCTCCCTCACCCCACAGCAACACAACATAATAGCTCCTCCCTCACCCCTAGCACCACAACACGATAGCTCACTTCCTTCTTTACCCACAGCACCACAACGATAGCTCCTCCCTCCCTCATCCCACAGCACACCACAAATGATAGCTCACTCCTTCCCTCACCCCACAGCATCACAACATGATAGCATTCACTCCCATCACTCCACAGCACCACAAATAGATAGCTCACTCCCTCCCTATCCCCCAATGCACCTAAACACGATAGCTCACTCCCTCCTCACCCTGCACCACAACACGATAGCTCACTCCTTCCCTACCCCACAGCACCTAATGGCATCACTCCATCACTCCACAGCACCACAAGATAGCTCACTCCTCCCTCACCCCCTGCACCATAAAACGATAGCTCACTCCTCCCTCACCCCACAGCACCACAACACGACAGCTCACCCTCCTCCCTCAATCCACATCACCACAACACGATAGCTCCTCCCTCCCTCACCCCACAGCAACACAACCTCGCTCCCTCCCTTCCTCACCCCACAGCAACACAACATAACTCCTCCCTCACCCCACAGCACCACAACACGATAGCTCACTTCCTTCTTTCCCAACAGCACCTAACACGATAGCTCACTCCTCCCTCCCACAGCACCACAACACGATAGCTCCTCCCTCCCTCACCCAACAGCACCACAACACGATAGCTCACTCCTTTCCTCACCCCACAGCACAACCACGATAGCACCCTCCTCCCTCCCTCACCCCAGCACCACAACACGACAGCTCACCCATCTCCCACCCAAGCACAACAACATGATAGCTCACTCCCTCCTCCCCACCCAAGCACCACAACACGATAGCTCACTCACTCCTCCCTCACCCCACAGCACCACAAACGATACCCACTCCTCCTCACCCCACAGCACCACAACACTCCTATAGCCTACCTACTCCTCACCCCCACAGTACCACAACACGATAGCCCACCTCACCCTTCCCCACCCCACAGCACCACAACACGATAGCTCACCCACTCCCCCACCCCACAGCACCACACACGATAGCCCACTCCTCCTCTCACCCCAGGCACCACAACGATAGCTCACCCACCCCCTCTCCCTCACCCCACAGCACCACAACACGATAGCTCACCCTCACCCTCCCTCACCCCACAGCACTGCCACGATAGCCCACCCACCCTCCCCACCCCACAGCACCACAACACGATAGCTCACCACCCCCCTCACCCCACAGCACACACAACATGATAACTCCATCCTCCCTCACCCCACACACACCACACACGATAGCTCACCTCACCTCCTCACCCCACAGCACCACAACACGATAGCTCACTCCACCTCTCCTCACCCCACAGCACCACAAATACGATAGCCCCAACTATCCCTCTCCACAACCACAGCACTAAACACGATAGCCCACTCCTCCCTCCCTCACCCCACACAGCGCCACACAACACGATAGCCCACCTCCCTCACCTCCACACACAACACCACGATAGCTCCACCCTCCCCACCCCATAGCACCACAACACGATAGCTCACCCTCCCCTCACCCCCACAGTGCAATAACACGATAGCTCACTCTCCCTCACCACCCCACAACACGATAGTCCACTCCTCCCTCACCCCATCAGCACCACAACACGATAGCTCACCTCCTCCACAGCACCACAACACGATAGCCCACACCCTCATAGCCACCACAACACCACAGCTCCTTTCTCCTCACCCCACAGCACCACAACACGATAGCCCACTCACTCTCCTCACCCCACAGCACCACAACACGATAGCTCACCTCCCTCACCCCATAGCACCACAAAACGATAGCTCCACCTCCTCCTCACCCACAGCACCACAACACGATAGCTCACTCCCTCCCTCACCCCACACACCACAACACGATAGCTCCCACCTCCCTCACCCCATAGCACCACAAACGATAGCCCACTCCTCTCACCCCACAGCACTACAACATGATAGCCTCACTCCCTCCTCACCCCACACAGCACCACAACACGATAGCCTCACCTCCCTCACCCCATAGCACCACACAACACGATAGCTCACTCCTCTACCCCACAGCACCCAACACGATAGCTCACACCCTCCTCACCCCACAGCACCACAACACGATAGCTCACTCCCTCCCCACCCCACAGCACCACAACAGATAGTCACTCCTCCCCACCCCACAGCACCACAACACGATAGCTCACCCACTCCCCACCCCACAGCACCACAACACGATAGCTCACTCTCCCTCACCCCACAGCACCACAACACGATAGTCACTCACCCCTCCCTCACCCCACAGCACCACAACACGATAGCTCATACCCCCTCCTCACCCCATAGCACCACAACACGATAGCTCACCCTCTCTCACCCCACAGCACCACAACACGATAGCTCACCCACTCTCTCCTCACCCCACAGCACCACAACACGATAGTCACACTCACTCCCCACCCCACACACCACACACGATAGCCCACCTCACCTCCTCCGCACCACAACACGATAGCTCACCCACTCCCCTCACCCCCTGCACCACAACACGATAGCCCACTCATCACCCCCCACCACCCCACCCCACAACAGCTTCCTCCCCACCCACAACAGCACCACACTCTCCCCACTCTCCCCTCACCCCACACAGCACCACAACACGATAGCTCACTCCACTCTCCCTCACCCCACAGCACCACAACACGATAGCTCCCTCCACTCCCTCCCCCACCCCACAGCACTCACAACGATAGCCCACCTCACCCCACAGCACACAACACGATAGCTCACCATCCCTCCCTCACCCCACACACCACAACGATAGCCCACCACCTCCCCTCACCCCACAGCACCACACAACAGCATATCCACCCACACGATAGCCCACCTCCCCCACCCCAGCACCACAACAGCACGATAGCTCACCACCTCCCCACCCCACAGCACCACACGATAGCTCACCTCCCAATCCCCACAGCACCACAACAAGCTCACTCCACCCCTCCCCTCACCCCACAGCACCCACAACACGATAGCCTCACCACCTCCTACCCCACAGCACCACAACACGATAGCTCACTCCACCCTCCCTCACCCCACAGCACCACAACACGATAGCTCACCACCTCCCAAACCCCAGCACCACAACACGATAGCTCACTCACTCTCCTCACCCCACAGCACCACAACACGATAGCTCACCTCACTCCCCCTCCCTCACCCACAGCACCACAACACGATAGCTCACTCACTCTCTCCATCACCCCACAGCACCACAACACGATAGCTCACACTCACCTCCCCACCCCACAGCACCACAACACGATAGCTCACTCTCCCTCACCCCACAGCCACCACAACACGATAGCTCACTCCACCCTTCACCCCACAGCACCACAACAAGATAGCTCCACTCACTCACCCCACAGCACCACAACATGATAGCTCACTCATCTCACCCACAACACGATAGCTCACCACCTCACCCACCCCACAGCACCACAACACGATAGCTCACTCCTCCCTCACCCCACAGCACCACAACACGATAGCTCCTCACTCCCTCCTCACCCCACAGCACCACAACACGATAGCTCACTCACTCCTCCCCACCCCACAGCACCACAACACGATAGCTCCCACTCCCCTCTCCTCACCCCACAGCACCACAACACGATAGCTCACTCACTCCTCCCTCACCCCACAGCACCACAACACGATAGCCACCAATCCCTCCTCCTCACCCCACAGCACCACAACACGATAGCTCACTCACTCACCCATCACCCCACAGCACACAACATGATAGCTCACTCACCTCACCCCACAGCACCACAACACGATAGCTCACCTACTCCCTCCCCACCCCACAGCACCACAACATGATAGCTCCACTCCCCTCACCCCACAGCACCAACACGATAGCTCACTCACTCCCTCCCCACCCCAGCAGCCACAACACGATAGCTCACTCCCCTCTTCACCCCACACAGCACCACAACACGATAGCTCACTCCACTCTCCCCACCCCACAGCACCACAACACGATAGCTCACCAACTCCTCCCTCACCCCACAGCACCACAACACGATAGCTCACTCACCTCCCCACCCCACAGCACCACAACACGATAGCTCACCCTCCCCACCCCACAGCACCACAACACGATAGCTCACCCACTCCCTCCCCACCCACAGCACCACAACACGATAGCTCACCACTTCCATCACCCCACGGCACCACACACCACACCACTTCCCCTACCCCACAGCACCACAACACGATAGCTCACCATCCTCCCCACCCCACAGCACCACAACACGATAGCTCACTCACCTCCCCTCACCCTCAGCACCACAACACGATAGCTCACCCACCCTCCCAACCCCACAGACCACAACACGATAGCTCACCTCACTCCTCCCTCACCCCACAAGCACCACAACACGATAGCTCACCACTCTCTCCCTCACCCCACAGCACCACAACACGATAGTCACACCACTTCCCCACCCCACAGCACTAAACACGATAGCTCTCACCTCCCTCACCCCAGCACCACAACACGATAGCCCACCCACTCTTCACCCCCACAGCCACATCCACTCCCCACCCCACCCCCACCCACCCCACCACAACACGATAGCCCACCCCCTCCCCACCCCACAGCACCACACTCCCCACTCCCCCTCACCCACACGATAGCTCCCCACCCCACCCCACAGCACCACAACACGATAGCTCACCCATTCTCACCCCACAGCACACAACACGATAGCTCCCCACCTCCCTCACCCCACAGCACCACAAACCCCCACAACACCCCACAGCCCCACCCCACGATAGCTCCACCCCCACCCACCTCACCCCACACCACAAACACGATAGCTCACCCACCTCACCCCACACCACCAACCAGATAGCCCACTCCCCACCCCACAGCACACAACACGATAGCCTCCCCACCCCTCACCCCACAGCACCACAACACGATAGCTCACTCCCCACCTCACCCCACAGCACCACAACACGATAGCTCACTCCACTCTCCTTCACTCCCCACAGCACCACAACACGATAGCTCACTCCTCAATCTCACCCCACAGCACCACAACACGATAGCTCACTCACTCCTCCCTCACCCCACAGCACCACAACACGATAGCTCACTCTCCCTCCCTCACCCCACAGCACCACAACACGATAGCCCACCACCTCCCTCACCCCACAGCACCACAACACGATAGCTCACTTCCCCACCTCACTCCACAGCACCACAACACGATAGCTCACCCAACTCTCAACACGATAGCTCACCACTCCCCAATTAATGGCAATCACACGATAGCTCACCTCCCACCCCACAGCACCAACACGATAGCTCACCACCCCCACCCCCACAGCACCACAACACGATAGCTCACTCTCCCACCCCCACCCCACAGCACCACACAGCCTCACCCACCCCACCCCACAGCACCACAACACGATAGCTCACCACCACCCCTCACCCCACAGCACCACAACACGATAGCCCACTCCACCTCACCTAGCACCCCGCCACAACACGATAGCCCACTCCCTCACCCCATAGCACCAAACGATAGCCTCACCCCACCTCACCACTCACCTCACCCCACAGCACTAACACCATCCTGAGTCTTCCACCCCACTCCACCTGAACGTGTGTCCTTGTGTACGTACCCCACCCACCTGACTCCTTCACCTCCTCCACCTCTGCAGCTCACACCTGGTCTTCCACCCTCCTCCACCTCACAGTCACACCTGAGTCTTCCACCCTCCTCCACCCCACACAGTCATCATACCTGAGTCTTCCACCCCCCTCCACCCTGAAGTCACACCTGAGTCTTCCACCCCCACAGCTCACACCTGAGTCTTTCCACCTCACTCCACCTAGTCACTCCTGAGTCTTCCACCCTCACAGTCACACCCAGTCCCCTCCACCCTCACCACCCTCACAGTCACACCTGAGTCTTCCACCCTCCTCCACCCCTCATTGCCACACCTGAGTCTTCCACCTCACAGCCACACCTGAGTCTTCCCACCTCACTCCACCTCAGGAGCCACACCTGAGTCTTCCACACCTGAGTCTTCCACCATCCACCTCACAGCCCACCTGAGTCTTCCACCTCACAGCCACACCTGAGTCTCCACCTCACAGCCACACACCTGAGTCTTCCACCTCACTCCACCCCCAGAGCCACACCTGAGTCTTCCACTCTCACAGCCACACCTGGTCTTCCATCCTCACTCCACCCTCACAGTCACATAAGTCTTCCACCTCACACCACACCTGACCTCCACCATCCACTCCACCTCACAGTCACACCTGAGTCTTCCACCCCCACTCCACCTGAGTTCACACCTAAGTCTCCAACTCACAGTCACACCTGAGTCTTCCACCCCCACCCACCTCACACCTGAGTCTTCCACCTCACAGTCACACCGAGTCTTTCCACTCCTCAC
This sequence comes from Homarus americanus, assembly GCF_018991925.1. Taxonomy (NCBI): domain Eukaryota; kingdom Metazoa; phylum Arthropoda; class Malacostraca; order Decapoda; family Nephropidae; genus Homarus; species Homarus americanus. The sequence continues at coordinate 44,288 of NW_024731681.1, read as the reverse complement.
AGTCACACCTGGTTCCACCACCCACCCCTCAGAGCCCACCTGAGTCTTCCACCACAGTCACACCTGAGTCTTCCACCCACTCCACCCAGTCACACTGAGTCTTCCACCTCGTCACACACCTGAGTCTTCCACCCTCACTCCACCCTCACAGTCACACCTGAGTCTTCCACCTCCTCCACCCCAGGCCACACCTGAGTCTTCCACCTCACAGCCACACCTGAGTCTTCCACCCCACTCCACCCCCACAGCCACACCTGAGTCTTCCACCCTCACAGTCACACCTGAGTCTTCCCACCATTCACTCCACCTCACAGTCACACCTGAGTCTTCCAACCTCACAGCCACACCTGAGTCTTCCACCTCACAGCCACACCTGGTTCTTCCACCTCACTCCACCTCAGAGCCACACCTGAGTCTTTCCACCTCACAGTCACACCTGAGTCTTCCATCCTCACTCCACCCTCACACATAAGTCTTCCACCCTCACAGTCACACCTGAGTCTTCCACCATTCCTCCACCCCACAGTCACACACCCAGCCCTTCACCCCACCCACCCTCACAGCCACACAGTCTCTTCCACCCTCACAGCCACACCTGAGTCTTCCACCTTCACTCCACCTCACAGCTCACATGAGTCTTCCACCCACACACACCTGAGTCTTCCACCTCACAGCCACACCTGAGTCTTCCACCTCACCCACCTCAGAGCCACACCTGAGTCTTTCCACCCTCACAGTCACACCTGAGTCTTCCCACCCTCCTCCACCCTCACAGTCACTCCTGAGTCTTCCACCTCACAGTCACACCTGAGTCTTCCACCTCCTATCCACCCCTCACAGTCACACCTGAGTCTTCCACCCTCCACCTCACAGCCACACTGGTCTTCCACCTCAGCCACACCTTCCCACCTCACCCACCCTCAGAGCCACCTGAGTCTTCCACCCCCACAGTCACCCTGAGTCTTCCACCATTCACTCCACCCTCACAGTCACACCTGAGTCTTCCACCCTCACAGCCACACCTGAGTCTTCCACCCTCAGTCACACCTGAGTCTTCCACCTCACTCCACCCTCAGAGCCACACCTGAGTCTTCCACCCTCTCCCTTTCCTCACTCCACCCTCACAGTCACATAAGTCTTCCACCCTCACAGTCACACCTGAGTCTTCCACCATTCACTCCACCCTCACAGTCACACCTGAGTCTTCCACCCTCACTCCACCCTCACAGCCACACCTGAGTCTTCCACCCTCACAGCCACACCTGAGTCTTCCACCATTCACCCACCCTCACAGTCACCCTGAGTCTTCCACCCTCACAGCCACACCTGAGTCTTCCATCTCTCACAGCCACACCTGAGTCTTCCACCCTCACTCCACCCTCAGAGCCACACCTAGTCTTCCACCTCACAGTCACACCTGAGTCTTCATCCTCACTCCACCCCCTCACAGTCACATGAGTCTTCTCCCCTCACAGTCACACCTGAGTCTTCCACATTCACTCCACCCTCACAGTCACACCTGAGTCTTCCACCACAGTCACACCTGAGTCTTCCATCCTCATCCACTTCAGCCTCATGACTTCTTCCCTCACAGCCACACTGAGTCTTCCATCTCTCCACCCTCATTAGTCACACCTGGTCTTCCATCCTCACTCACCCTCACAGTCACACCTGAGTCTTCCACCTTCCTCCACCTCACAGTCACACCTGAGTCTTCCTCCTCACTCCACCCTCACAGTCACATAAGTCTTCCCCTCACAGTCACACCTGAGTCTTCCACCTTCCTCCACCACAGTCACACCTGAGTCTTCCATCCTCACTCCACCTCACAGTCACATAGTCTTCCACCCTCACAGTCACACCTGAGTCTTCCACCTCCTCCACCCTCACAGTCACATAGTCTTCCACCTCAGTCACACCTGAGTCTTCCACTCATTCACCCACCCTCACAGTCACACCTGAGTCTCCACCCTCCTCCACCCTCACAGTCACATAAGTCTTCCACCTCACAGTCACACCTGAGTCTTCCACCTTCACTCCACCCTCACAGTCACACTGAGTCTTCCACCCTCCTCCACCCTCACAGTCACATAGTCTTCCACCTCCACAGTCACACCTGAGTCTTCCACCTCACAGCCCACCTGAGTCTTCCACCCTCCACCCTCACAGTCATAAGTCTTCTCTCCACCTCACAGTCACACCTGAGTCTTCCACCTTCACTCCACCCTCAGTCACACCTGAGTCTTCCACCCTCCTCCACCCTCACAGTCACACCTGAGTCTTTCCACCCCTCCACCCCACAGTCACACCTGAGTCTTCCACCTTCCTCCACCCTCACAGTCACACCTGAGTCTTCCACCTCACTCCACCTCAGAGTCACACCTGAGTCTTTCACCCTCCACCAACCCACCCACCCACCCACCTCCCCACCTCACAGTCACACCTGAGTCTTCCACCCTCCCCATCCAGCCACACCTGAGTCTTCCACCTCACTCCACCCTCACAGTCACATGAGTCTTCCCACCACAGCCACACCCAAGTCTTCACCTCACAGCCACACACCTGAGCTCCCCACCTCACAGTCACACCTGAGTCTTCCACCCTCACTCCACCTCAGAGTCACACCTGGTCTTTCACCCTCCCTCCACCAACCCACCCACCCACCCACCTCTGCTCTCACAGTCACACCTGAGTCTTCCACCCTCCCATCCTCACAGTCACACCTGAGTCTTTCACCCTAACTCCACCTCAGTCACACCTGAGTCTCCACCCTACTCCACCTCAGAGTCACACCTGAGTCTTTCACTCCCTTCCACCAACCCACCCACCTCACCCACCCCACTCTGCCAGTCACACTGAGTCTTCCACCCTCTCCACCTCACAGTCACACCTGAGTCTTTCACCCTAACTCCACCTCAGTCACACATGAGTCTTCCACCCTCACTCCACCCTCAGAGTCACACCTGAGTCTTTCACCTCCTCCACCAACCCCACCCACCCACCTACCTCTACCTCACAGTCACACTGAGTCTTCTCCACCTCCATCCTACAGTCACACCTGAGTCTTTACTCTCACCTCAGTCACACCTGAGTCTTCTCACCCTCACTCCACCCTCAGAGTCACACCTGAGTCTTTCACCCTCCTCCACCAACCCACCCACCCACCCACCTCTACTCCCAAGTCACACCTGAGTCTTCCACCCCTCCATCCCTCACAGTCACACCTGAGTCTTTCACTCTCACTCCACCTCAGTCACACCTGGGTCTTCCACCCCACTCCACCTCAGAGTCACACCTGAGTCCTTTCACCCTCCTCCACCAACCCACCCACCCACCCACCTCTCTCTCACAGTCACACCTGAGTCTTCCACCTCCATCCTCACAGTCACACTGAGTCTTTCATCTACTCCACCCCCAGTCACACCTGAGTCTTCCATCCTCACTCCACCCCCAGTCACACTGGTCTTTCACCCTCACTCCACCAACCCACCCACCCACCCTCTCACTCTCCCAGTCACACCTGAGTCTTTCCACCTCCATCCTCACAGTCACACTGAGTCTTTCACCTACTCCACCTCAGTCACACCCTGAGTCTTCCACCCTCACCCACCTCAGAGTCACACTGAGTCTCCCCTCCTCCACCAACCCACCCACCCACCCACCCCACTCTCACAGTCACACCTGAGTCTTCCACCCTCACAGTCACACACCTGAGTTTTCCACCTCACTCCACCCCAGAGTCACACCTGAGTCTTCACGCTCCTCCACCAACCCACCCACCCACCCACCTCCTCTACTCACAGTCACACCTGAGTCTTCCACCCCCTCCATCTCACAGTCACACCTGAGTCTTTCACCCTAACCCACCCTCAGCTCACACCTGAGTTCTTCCACCTTGCAGTCACACCCTGAGTCTTCCACCCTCACCCACCTCAGAGTCACACCTGAGTCTTTCACCCTCCTCCACCGCCCACCCACCCACCCACCTCTACTCTCACAGTCACACGAGTCTTCCACCCTCCATCCTCACAAGTCACACCTGAGTCTTCCACCCCACCCACCCCTCAGTCACACCTGAGTCTTCCACCCCACTCCACCCCTCAGAGTCACACCTGAGTCTTTCACCTCCTCCACCAACCCACCCACCCACCCACCTCTACTCTCACAGTCACACCTGAGTCTTCCACCCTCCTCCCACAGTCACACCTGAGTCTTTCACCCTACTCCACCTCAGTCACCTGGTCTTCCACCTTCCTCACCCCTCAGAGTCACACCTGAGTCTTTCACCTCTCCACCAACCCACCCACCCACCCACCCCTCTCTCACAGTCACACCTGAGTCTTCCACCTTTCACAGTCACACCTGAGTCTTCCACCTCACCCACCCCAGGTTCCACACCTGAGTCTTCACCCTCCTCCACCAACCCACCCACCCACCCACCCTCACCACAGTCACACCTGAGTCTTCCACCTCCATCCTCAGCTCACACCTGAGTCTTCCACCCTCACTCCACCCCTCAGAGTCACACCTGTTTCACCTCCCCACCACCCACCCACCCACCCACCCCACTCTCACATCACACCTGAGTCTTCCACCCCTCCATCCTCACAGTCACACCTGAGTCTTCCACCTAACTCCACCCCTCAGTCACACCTGGTCTTCCACCTCACTCCACCCTTCAGAGTCACACCTGAGTCTTTCTTTCACCCTCCTCCACCAACCCACCCACCCACCCACCCTCTACTCTTCACAGTCACACCTGGTCTCCACCCTCCATCCTCACAGTCACACCTGAGTCTTTCACCTCTAACTCCACCCTCAGCTCACACCTGAGTCTTCCACCCTCACCCACCCCAGAGTCACACCTGAGTCTTTCACCTCCACCACCCACCCACCCACCCACCTCTCTCTCACAGTCACACCTGAGTCTTCCACCCTCCATCCCTGACAGTCACTTGGTCTTTCTTAACTCTACTCCACCCTCAGTCACACCTGAGTCTTCCACCCTCACTCCCCCTCAGAGTCACACCTGAGTCCTTTTCACCCCCTCCACCAACCCACCCACCCACCCACCTCTACTCTCACAGTCACACCTGAGTCTTCCACCTCCATCCTCACAGTCACACCTGAGCTCACCTTTACTCCACCTCAGTCACACCTGAGTCTTCCACCCTCACACACCTGAGTCTTCCACCCTCCACCCTCAGAGTCACACCTGAGTCTTTCACCTCCTCCACCAACCCACCCACTCCACCCACCTCTCTACCTCACAGTCACACCTGAGTCTTCCACCCCCTCCATCCTCACAGTCACACCTGAGTCTTTCACCCCCACTCCACCCTCAGTCACACCTGAGTCTTCCACCCTCACTCCACCTCAGAGTCACACCTGAGTCTTTCACCCTCCTCCACCAACCCACCCACCCACCCACCCTCTACTCTCACAGTCACACCTGAGTCTTCCACCCCTCCATCCTCACATCACACCTGAGTCTTCACCCCCACTCCACCTCAGTCACACCTGAGTCTTCCACCCTCACTCCACCCTCAGAGTCACACCTGAGCCTTTCACCCTCCTCCACCACCCACCCACCCACCCACCCCTCTGCTCTCACAGTCACACTGGTCTTCCACCCCTCCATCCTCACAGTTCACACCTGAGTCTTTCACCCACTCCACCCTCAGTTCACACCTGAGTCTTCCACCCCTCACTCTACCCCTCACAGTCACACCTACGTCTTCACCTCCTGCCCACCCTCCACCTCACAGCCTCTACTAACTATCAAGTAACCCATCCTGTCACCTCCCACACCCACCCACCCACCCACCCACCACATGTTTTCCCCACACCACACCCATCTGTCTGTCTCATGCCCATCCATCCATCCATCCATCAGGGAGTGAGGTCACCAATCACCTCCCCTGACTTTCCTGCACCTCATCACTAAGAACAAACATCTGAATTAACTCTAACTCCAGTTTAACTCAACCTGATCTAACCAGCCAACCAGCAACACAACCAAGCTAACTCTAACCTGAACCTAACCTAACTTAACCAAACCTGATCTAATCTAATTTAACATACCATTATCAAACCTGAACTACCCTAACTTAACCTAACCAGATCTAACCTAAGCTAACCCAACATAACATAACAACCTAACCTAACTTAACCTAACCTAGCCTACCATGATCAAACGCTAACTACCCTAACTTAACCTAACCTAAGCCAAACCAAACCTAACCTAACTAAGCCAAACCAAACTTAACCTAAACTACCCCCCTAACCTTAATCCCAACCCAACTTACTTTCACCAGAATATCACACAGAAGCTCTTTAAAGTACAAAAAATTTATCACACAAACAAGATTCAATTCTCAGTGTGTCTACCTTTCCTTTTAGTATTCTCACAAAGCGCTATGGTATGTTTTGAATAGAGCATTAGTAGACCTCGTGTTGAACAAATATGTGTGTGTGTGTGTGTGGATAATTCTACTCCTTGTCTTAGCACTTTCCTCCTGTCACTTTCTACTCCTTGTCTTAGCACTTTCCTCCTGTCACTTTCTACTCCTTGTCTTAGCACTTTCCTCTTGTCACTTTCTACCTCTTGTCTTAACACTTTCATCCTGTCACTTTCTACTCCTTTGTCTTAGCACTTTCCTCCTGTCACTTTCTACTCTTGTCTTAGCACTTTCCTCCTGTCACTTTCTACTCCTTGTCTTAGAACTTTCCTCCTGTCACTTTCTACTCTTGTCTTAGCATCTTCCTCTGTCACTTTCTACCCTTGTCTTAGCACTCTCCTGTCACTTTCTACCTCTTTGTCTTAGCACTTTCCTCCTGTCACTTTCTACTCCTTGTCTTAGCACTTTCCTCTTGTCACTTTATACTCCTTGTCTTAACACTTTCATCCTGTCACTTTCTACTCCTTGTCTTAGCACTTTCCTCCTGTCACTTTCTACTCTTTGTCTTAGCACTTTCCTCCAGTCACTTTCTACTCTTTGCCTTAGAACTTTCCTCCTGTCACTTTCTACTCCTTGTCTTAGCACTTTCATCCTGTCACTTTCTACTCTTTGCCTTAGCACTTTCCTCCTGTCACTTTCTACTCTTTGTCTTAGCACTTTCCTCCTGTCACTTTCTACTCTTTGTCTTAGCACTTTCCTTGTCACTTTATACTCCTTGTCTTAGCACTTTCCTCTTGTCACTTTATACTCCTTGTCTTAGCATCTTCCTCCTGTCACTTTCTACTCCTTGTCTTAGCACTTCATCCTGTCACTTTCTACTCTTGTCTTAGCATCTTTCCTCCAGTCACTTTCTACCTTTGCCTTAGCACTTTCCTCCTGTCACTTTCACTCTTTGTCTTAGCACTCTTCCTCCTGTCACTTTCTACCCTTGTCTTAACACTTTCCTCTCTTGTCACTTTCACTCTTGTCTTAGCACTTTCCTCCTGTCACTTTCTACTCTTTGTCTTAGCACTTTCCTCTTGTCACTTTCTACTCCTTGTCTTAGCACTTTCCTCCTGTCACTTTCTACTCCTTGTCTTAACACTTTCCTCTTGTCACTTTCTACTCCTTGTCTTAGCACTTTCCTCTTGTCACTTTCTACTCCTTGTCTTAACATTTTCCTCTTGTCACTTTCTACTCTTTGTCTTAGCACTTTCCTCTTGTCACTTTCTACTCCTTGTCTTAGCACTTTCCTCCTGTCACTTTCTACTCTTTGTCTTAGCACTTTCCTCTTGTCACTTTATACTCTTGTCTAGCACTTTCCTCTTGTCACTTTTATACTCCTTGTCTTAGCATCTTTCCTCCTGTCACTTTCTACTCCTTTGTCTTAGACTTCATCCTGTCACTTTCTACTCCTTGTCTTAGCACTTTCATCCTGTCACTTTCTACTCCTTGTCTTAGCACTTTCATCCTTGTCACTTTCTACTCTTTGTCTTAGCACTTTCCTCCAGTCACTTACTCTTGCCTTAGCACTTTCCTCCTGTCACTTTCTACTCTTTGTCTTAGCACTTTCCTCCTGTCACTTTCTACTCTTTGTCTTGCACTTTCCTCTTGTCACTTTTACCTTTTGCCTTAGCACTTTCCTCCTGTCACTTTCTACTCTTTGTCTTTGCACTTTCCTCCTGTCACTTTCTACTCCTTGTCTTAGCACTTTCCTCTTGTCACTTTCTACTTTTGTCTGACACTTTCCTCCTGTCACTTTCTTACCTTTGTCTTTAGCATTTTCCTCTTGTCACTTTCTACTCTTTGTCTTAGCACTTTCCTCTTGTCACTTTCTACTCTTTGTCTTAGCACTTTCCTCTTGTCACTTTCTACTCTTTGTCTGAGCACTTTCTCTGTCACTTTCTACTCTTTGTCTTATTCCTCCTGTCATTTCTTCTTTGTCTTAGCACTTTCCTCCTGTCACTTTCTACTCTTTGTCTTAGACTTTCCTCCTGTCACTTTCTACTCCTTGTCTTAGCACTTTCATCCTGTCACTTTCACTCTTGTCTTAGCACTTTCCTCCAGTCACTTTCTACTCTTTGCCTTAGCACTTTCCTCCTGTCACTTTCTACTCTTTGTCTTAGCACTTTCCTCCTGTCACTTTCTACTCCTTGTCTTAACACTTTCCTCTTGTCACTTTCTCTCTTTGTCTTAGCACTTTCCTCCTGTCACTTTCTACTCTTTGTCTTAGCACTTTCCTCTTGTATCACTTTCTACTCCTTGTCTTAGCACCCTCTCCTGTCACTTTCTACCCTTGTCTTAGCACTTTCCTCTTGTCACTTTCTACCTCAGTTAATGTCCTCTTGTCACTTTCTACCCTTGTCTTAGCATTTTCCTCTTGTCACTTCTACTCTTTGTCTTCTTTTGTCCTTCTCCTTGTTTAGCACTTTCCTCGTCACTTTCTACTTTGTCTTAGCACTTTCCTCTTGTCACTTTTACCCTTGTCTTAGCACTTTCCTCTTGTCACTTTCTACTCCTTGTCTTAGCACTTTCCTCCTGTCACTTTCTACCCTTGTCTTAGTTTCTCCTGTCACTTCTACCCTTGTCTTAGCACTTTCTCCGTCACTTTCTACTCCTTGTCTTAGCACTTTTCCTGTCACTTTCTACTCTTTGTCTTAGCACTTTCCTCCAGTCACTTTCTACTCTTTGCCTTAGCACTTTCCTCCTGTCACTTTCTACTCTTTGTCTTAGCACTTTCCTCTTGTCACTTTCTACTCTTTGTCTTAGCACTTTCCTCTTGTCACTTTATACCTTTTGCCTTAGCACTTTCCTCCTGTCACTTTCTACTTTTGTCTTTGCACTTTCTCGTCACTTTCTACCCGCGTCTTAGCACTTTCCTCTTGTCACTTTCACTTTTGTTTAGTATTCTCCTGTCACTTTCACTTTTTGTCTTAGCACTTTCCTCTTGTCACTTTCTACTCTTGTCTTAGCACTTTCCTCCTGTCACTTTCTACTCTTTGTCTTAGCACTTTCCTCTTGTCACTTTCTACTCCTTGTCTTAGCACTTTCCCCTGTCACTTTCTACCCTTTGTCTTAGCACTTTCCTCTTGTCACTTTCTACTCCTTGTCTTAGCACTTTCCTCCTGTCACTTTCTACTCTTTGTCTTACACTTCCTCCTGTCACTTTCTACTTTTTGTCTTAGCACTTTCTCCTGTCACTCTTACTCTTTTGTCTTAGCACTTTCTTGTCACTTTCTACCTCCTTTTGTCTTAGCATCTCTTCCTCTTGTCACTTTCTACCCTTGCTTAGCACTTTTGTCACTTTCTACCCTGTCTTAACTTTCCTCCTGTCACTTACTCTTTGTCTTAGCACTTTCCTCCTGTCATTTCTTCCTGTCTTAGCATCTCTCCTCCGTCACTTTCTATTCTTGTCTTAGCACTTATTGTCACTTTCTACCCTTGTCTTAGCACTTTCCTCCTGTCACTTCTTACTTTTGTCTTAGCACTTTCCTCCTGTCATTTTCGACTCCTTGTCTTAGCACTTTCCTCCTGTCAGTTTCTACTCTTTGTCTTGAGCACTTTCTTGTCACTTTCTACTCCTTGTCTTAGCACTTTCCTCTTGTCACTTTCTACTCCTTGTCTTAGCACTTTCTTGTCACTTTCTACTCCTTGTCTTAGCACTTTCCCTCTGTCACTTTCTACCTTTGTCTTACACTTTCCTCCTGTCACTTTCTACTCTTTGTCTTAGCACTTTCTCCTGTCACTTTCTACTCTTTGTCTTAGCACTTTCTTGTCACTTTCTACTCTTTGTCTCAGCACTTTCTGTCACTTTCTACTCCTTGTCTTAGCACTTTTATTGTCACTTTCACTCCTTGTCTTAGCACTTTCTTCTTGTCACTTTCTTTTCCTTGTCTTAGCACGTTCTTGTCACTTTCTACTCCTTGTCTTAGCACTTTCCTCTTGTCACTTTCTACTCCTAGTCTTAGCACTTTCCTCTTGTCACTTTCTACTCCTTGTCTTAGCACTTTCCTCCTGTCACTTTCTACTCCTTGTCTTAGCACTTTCCTCCTGTCACTTTCTATTCCTTGTCTTTGCACTTTCCTCTTGTCACTTTCTACTCTTTGCCTTAGCACTTTCCTCTTGTCACTTTCTACTCTTTGTCTTAGCACTTTCCTCTTGTCACTTTCCTCCTGCCACTTTCTACACTTGTCTCTCATCACTATCCATCCACTCATAAGATTGGTAGACGAATGTAAATAAGACAAATAAGGAAATAAAATTATATAAATAAGTAAATTGAAATCAGATAAATGAATAAACCAAAATAAGATAAATGAAAAATAAATAGCAATAGGATAATAAAAATCGAATGAAATAAATAATAAAAAAATAATATAAATATAAATATATCGAAGTCAGATCGATAAAAAAAACGAAATAAAATGAATAAATCGAAATAAGATCAACAAAACTAAAATGTAAAATAAAAGAATCATAATGAAAAATCATTTAATACACGAAATAGGAAACGAATAAATAAAAACACAAAACAAATCAACAATAAAAGACATAAAAACAGAAGTGAAACTCATGAAATAACCTAACCTAACCTAACCTAACCTAACCTAACCTAACCTAGCCTAACCTAACCTAACATAACCTAACCTAACCTAACCTAACCTAACCCAACATAACCTAACCAACCTAACCTAACATAACCTAACCTAACCTAACCCAACCTAACATAACCTAACCTAACCTAACATACCTAACCTAACCCAACCTAACCTAACATAACACCTAACCTAACCCAACAAATTAACCAACCTAACCTAACCTAACATAAACCTAACCTAACTAACATAACAACCAACCCAACCAACCTAACCTAACCTAGCAACCACCTAACCTAACTAACCACCTAACCTAAATACCTAACCTAACATACAACATAACCTAACCTAACCTAACATAACCTAACCTAACCTAACCTGACCTAACATAACCTAACCTAACCTAACATAACCTAACCTAACCTAACCTAACCTAACCTAACCTAACCTAACATAACCTAACCTAACCTAACATAACCTAACCTAACCTAACCTGACCTAACATAACCTAACATAACCTAACCTAACCTAACCTAACCTAACCTAACCTGACCTAACCTAACCTAACATAACCTAACCAACCAACCTGACCTAACATAACCTAACCTAACCTAACCTAACCCAACCTAACCTAACCAACCTAACATAACCTAACCTAACCTAACATAACCTAACCCAACCTAAGACCTAACATAACCTAACATAACCTAACTAACCAACCTAACCTAACCTGACCTAACCTAACCTAACATAACCTAACCTAACCTAACCTGACCTAACATAACCTAACCTAACCCAACCCAACCTAACCTAACCTAACCTAACCTAACATAACCCAACCTAACCTAACCTGACCTAACATAACCTAACCTAACCTAACCTGACCTAACATAACCTAACACAACCTAACCTAGCCTAACCTAACCAACCTAACCTAACCTAGCGACGGCTGCCAGAATCATCTCACCCACTGTCACTTTTATGCATTTATGACACGAGGAATATTACAGTTAGACAGGGAGAGAAAGATAAATACATACAGAGAGGGGGAGAATAGACAGAACACATTACAGAGAGAGGGAGAACAGATACAGAGACATACAGAGAGAGGGAGAATACAGAGACACATACAGAGAGAGGGAGAATAGACAGAGACACATGCAGAGAGAGGGGGAATAGACAGAGACACATACAGAGAGAGGGGAGAATAGACAGAGACACATACAGAGAGAGGGGGGAATAGGACAGAGACACATGCAGAGAGAGGGGAATAGACAGAGACACATACAGAGAGAGGGAGAATAGACAGAGACACATACAGAGAGGGGAATAGACAGAGACACATACAGAGAGAGGGGGAATAGACAGAGACACATACAGAGAGAGGGGAATAGACAGAGACACATACAGAGAGAGGAGGAATAGACAGAGAGACACATACAGAGAGAGGGGAAGAGACAGAGACACATACAGAGAGAGGGGAAAATAGACAGAGACACATACAGAGAGAGGGGGAATGACAGAGACACATGCAGAGAGAGGGAATAGACAGAGACACATACAGAGAGAGGGAGAATAGACAGAGACACATACAGAGAGAGGGAGAATAGACAGAGACACATACAGAGAGAGGGAGAATAGACAGAGACACATACAGAGAGGGGGAATAGACAGAGGACACACATACAGAGGAGAGGGGGAATAGACAGGAGACACATACAGAGAGAGGGGAATAGACAGAGACACATACAGAGAGGGGGAATAGACAGAGACACATTAAGCAGAGAGAGGGAAACAGGACAGTGAGCATGACACAGAGAGAGGGAGAATAGACAGAGACACAGAGAGAGGGGGAATAGACAGAGACACATACAGAGAGAGAGGGAGAATAGACAGAGACACATACAGAGAGAGGGAGAATAGACAGAGACACATACAGAGAGAGGGGAATAGACAGAGACACATACAGAGAGAGGGGAATAGACAGAGACAGACATACAGAGAGAGGGGGAATAGACAGAGAAGCATACAGAGAGAGGGGGAATAGACAGAGACACATACAGAGAGAGGGGAATAGACAGAGACACACAGAGAGAGGGGGAATAGGACAGAGACACATACAGAGAGAGGGGGAATAGACAGAGTATTATACAGAGAGAGGGAAATAGACAGAGACACATACAGAGAGAGGGAGAATAGACAGACACATACAGAGAGGGGGAATAGACAGAGACACATACAGAGAGAGGGGGGAATAGACAGAGACACATACAGAGAGAGGGGAATAGACAGAGACACATACAGAGAGAGGGGAATAGACAGAGACACATACAGAGAGAGGGAGAATAGACAGAGACACATACAGAGAGAGGGAGAATAGACAGAGACACATACAGAGAGAGGGAGAATAGACAGAGACACATACAGAGAGAGGGGGAATAGACAGAGACACATACAGAGAGAGGGGAATAGACAGAGACACATACAGAGAGAGGGGAATAGACAGAGACACATACAGAGAGAGGGGAATAGGACAGAGACACACAGAGAGAGAGGGAGAATAGACAGAGACACACACAGAGAGAGGGGGGAATAGACAGAGACACATACAGAGAGGGAGAATAGACAGAGACACATACAGAGAGAGAGGGAGAATAGACAGAGACACATACAGAGAGAGGGGTGGAATGACAGAGACACATACAGAGAGGGAGAATAGACAGACACATACAGAGAGAGGGGAATAGACAGAGACACATACAGAGAGAGGGGAATAGACAGAGACACATACATGAGAGAGGGAGAATAGACAGAGACACATACAGAGAGAGGGAGAATAGACAGAGACATACAGAGAGAGGGAGAATAGACAGAGACACATACAGAGAGGGGGAATAGACAGAGACACATACAGAGAGAGGGAATAGACAGAGACACACACAGAGAGAGGGGGAATAGACAGAGACACATACAGAGAGAGGGAATAGGACAGAGACACATACAGAGAGAGGGGAATAGACAGAGACACATACAGAGAGAGGGGATTAGACAGAGACACATACAGAGAGGGATAATAGACAGAGACACATACAGAGAGAGGGAGAATAGACAGAGACACATACAGAGAGAGGGAGAATAGACAGAGACATACAGAGAGAGGGGAATAGACAGAGACACATACAGAGAGAGGGATTAGACAGAGACACATACAGAGAGGGATAATAGACAGAGACACATACAGAGAGGGGAATAGACAGAGACACATACAGAGAGAGGGGAATAGACAGGAGACACACAGAGAGAGGGAGAATAGACAGAGACACATGTACAGAGAGAGAGGGGGAATAGACAGAGACACACAGTAGGAGGGAGGAATGGGACAGAGACACATACAGAGAGAGGGAGAATAGACAGAGACACATACAGAGAGAGGGAGAATAGAGAGACACATACAGAGAGAGGGGAATAGACAGAGACACATACAGAGAGAGGGGGAAGGACAGAGACACATACAGAGAGAGGGGAATAGACAGAGACACATACAGAGAGAGGGGAATAGACAGACACATACAGAGAGAGGGGAATAGACAGAGACATGCAGAGAGAGGGGGAATAGACAGAGACACATACAGAGAGAGGGGAATAGACAGAGACACATACAGAGAGAGGGGGAATAGACAGAGACACATGCAGAGAGAGGGGAATAGACAGAGACACATACAGAGAGAGGGGGGAATAGAGAGAGACACATGCAGAGAGAGGGGAATTGACAGAGACACATACAGAGAGAGGGGGAATAGGACAGACACATACAGAGAGAGGGGAATAGACAGACACATACAGAGAGAGTGAGGAATAGACAGAGACACATACAGAGAGAGAGGGGAATAGACAGAGACACATGCAGAGAGAGGGGGAATAGACAGAGACATATACAGAGAGAGAGGGGAATAGACAGACACATACAGAGAGAGAGAGGGGAATAGACAGAGACACACAGAGAGAGGGGAATAGATGGTGAGACACATACAGAGAGAGGGGGACAGACAGAGACACATGCAGAGAGAGGGGAATAGACAGAGACACATGCAGAGAGAGGGGGAATAGACAGAGACATACAGAGAGAGGGGAATAGACAGAGACACATGAGAGGGAAGAGACAGAGACACATACAGAGAGGGGAATAGACAGAGACACATACAGAGAGAGGGGAATAGACAGAGACACATACAGAGAGAGGGGGAATAGACAGAGACACATACAGAGAGGGGGAATAGACAGAGACACATACAGAGAGAGGGGGGAATAGACAGAGACATACAGAGAGAGGGGAATAGACAGAGACACATACAGAGAGAGGGGGAATAGACAGAGACACATACAGAGAGAGGGGAATAGACAGAGACACATACAGAGAGAAAGAGAGGGGAATAGACAGAGACACATACAGAGAGAGGGGGAATAGACAAAAAGACACATGCAGAGAGAGGGGAATAGACAGAGACACATACAGAGAGAGGGGAATAGACAGAGACACATGCAGAGAGAGGGGGAATAGACAGAGACACATACAGAGAGAGGGGGGGAATAGACAGAGACACATACAGAGAGAGGGGGGGAATAGACAGACACATACAGAGAGAGGGGGAATAGACATATACATACAGAGAGAGGGGGAATAGACAGAGACACATGCAGAGAGAGGGGGAATAGACAGAGACACATACAGAGAGAGGGGAAGACAGACACATAGAGAGAGGGGAATAGACAGAGACATACAGAGAGAGGGGAATAGACAGAGACACATACAGAGAGAGGGGGGAATAGACAGAGACACATACAGAGAGGGGGAATAGACAGAGACACATGCAGAGAGAGGGGAATAGACAGAGACACATACAGAGAGAGAGGGGAATAGACAGAGACACATACAGAGAGAGGGAACAGGCTAGAATACAGAGAGAGGGGAATAGACAGAGACACATACAGAGAGAGGGGGAATAGACAGAGACACATACAGAGAGAGGGGGAAGGACAGAGACACATACAGAGAGAGGGGCTAGACAGAGACACATACAGAGAGAGGGGGAATGGACAGAGACACATGCAGAGAGAGGGGGAATAGACAGAGACACATACAGAGAGAGGGGGGAATAGACAGAGACATACAGAGAGAGGGAGAATAGACAGAGACACATACACAGAGAGAGGGGAATAGACAGAGACACATACAGAGAGAGGGGAATAGACAGACACATACAGAGAGGGAATAGACAGAGACACATACAGAGAGAGGGGGAATAGACAGAGACACACATGCAGAGAGAGGGGAATAGACAGAGACACATACAGAGAGAGGGGAATAGACAGACACATACAGAGAGGGGGAATAGACAGAGACACATACAGAGAGAGGTGGGGAATAGACAGGAGACACATACAGAGAGAGGGGAATAGACAGAGACACATACAGAGAGAGGGGGAATACAGAGACACATACAGAGAGAGGGGAATAGACAGAGAGAAACATACAGAGAGGGGAATAGACAGAGACACATACAGAGAGAGGGAGAATAATAGAGACATACAGAGAGAGGGGAATAGACAGAGACACATACAGAGAGGGAGAATAGACAGAGACACATACAGAGAGAGGGGAATAGACAGAGACACATACAGAGAGAGGGAGAATAGACAGAGACACATACAGAGAGGGAGAATAGACAGAGACACACAGAGAGAGGGAGAATAGACAGAGACACATACAGAGAGAGGGGAATAGACAGAGACACATACAGAGAGAGGGGGAATAGACAGAGACACATACAGAGAGAGGGGAATAGACAGAGACACATACAGAGAGAGGGAGAATAGACAGAGACACATACAGAGAGAGGGAGAATATAGACAGAGACATACAGAGAGAGGGGAATAGACAGAGACACATACAGAGAGAGGGGAATAGACAGGAGACACATACAGAGAGAGGGAGAATAGACAGACACAATATACAGAGAGAGGGGGGAATAGACAGAGACACATACAGAGAGAGGGGAATAGGACAGACACATACAGAGAGAGGGGGAATAGACAGAGACACATACAGAGAGAGGGAGAATAGACAGAGACATACAGAGAGAGGGGGGAATAGACAGAGACACATACAGAGAGAGGGGGGAATAGACAGAGACACATACAGAGAGGGAGAATAGACAGAGACACATACAGAGAGAGAGGGGAATAGACAGAGACACATACAGAGAGAGAGGGGAACAGGACAGAGACACATACAGAGAGAGGGAATAATAGACAGAGACATACAGAGAGAGAGGGGGGAATAGACAGAGACACATACAGAGAGAGGGAGAATAGACAGAGACACATACAGAGAGGGGGAAGGACAGAGACACAGCAGAGAGAGGGGGAATAGGACAGGAGACACATACAGAGAGAGGGAGAATAGACAGAGACACATACAGAGAGAGGGGAATAGACAGAGACATACAGAGAGAGGGAGAATAGACAGAGACACATACAGAGAGGGGGAATAGACAGAGACACATACAGAGAGAGGGGGAATAGACAGAGACATACAGAGAGGGAGAATAGACAGAGACACATACAGAGAGAGGGGAATAGACAGAGACACATACAGAGAGAGGAGAATAGACAGAGACACATACAGAGAGAGGGGGAATAGACAGAGACACATACAGAGAGAACAGTGACAGACACATACAGCAGGAGAATAGACAGAGACACACAGAGAGAGGGGAATAGACAGAGACACATACAGAGAGGGGAATAGACAGAGACACATACAGAGAGAGGGAGAATAGACAGAGACACATACAGAGAGAGGGGGAATAGACAGAGACACATACAGAGAGTAGGGGAATAGACACAGACACATACAGAGAGAGGGGGAAGGACAGACACATGCTACAGAGAGAGGGGGAATAGACAGGGCAATATAAAGAGAGAGGGGGAATAGATAGAGACACATACAGAGAGAGGGGGAATAGACAGAGACACATACAGAGAGAGGGGAATAGACAGAGACACATACAGAGAGAGGGGGAATAGACAGAGACATACAGAGAGAGGGGGGAATAGACAGAGACACATACAGAGAGAGGGGGAAATAGACAGAGACACATACAGAGAGAGGGAATAGACAGAGACACATGCAGAGAGAGGGGAATAGACAGAGAGACACATACAGAGAGAGGGAGAATAGACAGAGACACATGCAGAGAGAGGGAGAATAGACAGGAGACACATACAGAGAGAGGGGGAATAGGACAGAGACACATACAGAGAGAGGGAGAATAGACAGAGACACATACAGAGAGAGGGGAATAGACAGACACATACAGGAGAGAGGGGAATAGACAGAGACACATACAGAGAGAGGGGGAATAGACAGACACATACAGAGAGAGGGGGAATAGACAGAGACACATACAGAGAGAGAGAGGGGGAATAGACAGACACATACAGAGAGAGGGGGAATAGACAGAGACACATACAGAGAGAGGGAGAATAGACAGACACATACAGAGAGAGGGGAATAGACAGAGACATACAGAGAGAGGGGGAATAGACAGAGACACATACAGAGAGAGGGGAATAGACAGAGACACACATACAGAGAGAGGTGGGGAATAGACAGAGACACATGCAGAGAGAGGGGAATAGACAGAGACACATACAGAGAGAGGGAGAATGACAGAGACACACATACAGAGAGAGGGAGAATAGACAGAGACACATACAGAGAGAGGGGAATAGACAGAGACACATACAGAGAGAGGGGAATAGACAGAGACACATACAGAGAGAGGGGAATACAGAGACACATACAGAGAGAGGGGAATAGACAGAGACACATACAGAGAGAGGGAGAATAGACAGAGACATACAGAGAGAGGGGGAATAGACAGAGACATACAGAGAGAGGGAATAGACAGACACATACAGAGAGAGGGGAATAGACAGAGACACATACAGAGAGGGGAATAGACAGAGACACATACAGAGAGAGGGGAACAGGACAGAGACACACATACAGAGAGAGGGGGGGAGACAGAGACACATACAGAGAGAGGGGGGAATAGACAGAGACACATACAGAGAGAGGAGGAATAGACAGAGACACATGAGAGAGGGGGAATAGACAGAGACACATGCAGAGAGAGGGGGAATAGACAGAGACACATACAGAGAGAGGGGGAATAGACAGAGACACATACAGAGAGAGGGGGAATAGACAGAGACACATACAGAGAGAGGGGAATAGACAGAGACACATACAGAGAGAGGGAGAACAGATAGAGACACATACACAGAGTAGAGGGAGAATAGACAGAGACACATACAGAGAGAGGGAGAATAGACAGAGACACATACAGAGAGAGGGGGGAATAGACAGAGACACATACAGAGAGAGGGGAATAGACAGAGACACATACAGAGAGAGGGAGAATAGACAGAGACACATACAGAGAGAGGGGGAATAGACAGAGACACATACAGAGAGAGGGGGAATAGACAGAGACACATACAGAGAGAGGGAGAATAGACAGAGACACATACAGAGAGAGGGAGAATAGACAGAGACACATACAGAGAGAGGGAGAATAGACAGAGACACATACACAGAGAGAGGGGGAATAGACAGACACACAGAGAGAGGGGGAATAGACAGAGACACATACAGAGAGAGAGGGGGAATAGACAGAGACACATACAGAGAGAGGGGGAATAGACAGAGACACATACAGAGAGAGGGGGAATAGACAGAGACACATACAGAGAGAGGGAGAATAGACAGAGACACATACAGAGAGAGGGAGAAAAGGGGGCATAGACAGAGACATCATACAGAGAGAAGGGGGAAGGTGGGGGGAAGGGAGGAGCAGTGAAGCAACAAGGATGTTCCACGATGCACGTCTTGCATGAGCCCCGCCTGGGTGGGTGTGTCCAGGGTGAGGGCCTGCTGGAGGAGCTCGGGCACAGTGTATATAAGTGCCGCAGCGGCCGTCCACCACAGACAGCTCCTCCCTCTCGCTTGGTCAACATGAACGCTCTGGTGAGTATACTGTACCTCCCTCCCTCCCTGGACAAGGTCTTATGGTTATTGTAATACAGACACATTATTAAACTACGGACGAAAGCGGATGATGCAAGCCTTACCTAACTTAACGTAATCTAACCTTAGCACATTTACCATACCATAAACTTACTCAGTTAACGTAACATAACTTGAGGTACCATTAACTTCGTCTAACGTAAAGCGCCATAACCATAAGTTAACTCAACGTAGACTATTGTAAGGAAGCAGTATCCTACCAGTCATAACCTAACCTAATCTTAATCAAGGAATATGGTGTAACAGTTGTATTCCTGGCACTTTTTTCTTAAAACTCAGTGCGTCTTGACTTGCTTCGTTTTCTTTACACTGCTCTCACGATAACACAAACTGTAAAATTTCTTAGTGACTTGAAGGCTTAAGAGTACAAGATGAAAGTCATATTTACATTCGATAGATCGTGCGTTAGTTGAGTCATGAGTAAAGTAGCACACATCAACCAGTGAGTCTGATCTACTTACATTAGTTTACTCTACAGTAACAATAACCAATTAGCTCAGACCCATAACAGTGCCATGCTGGCTCATAACTACAACAAGTACACATGATAACAAAAACTTAGCTTAAAAACAAAATTTCCTTGTCACAGACGGTGCTATGCCTGGTGGCTGCTGCTGCAAGCTGCAGTAGTCAGCTGAGTTACCCCGGGGTGTACGGTGGCGCGTATAGCGGTTACCCTGGAGTGTATGGCGGCTACCCTGGAGTGTATGGCGGCTACTCTGGAGTGTATGGCGGTTACCCTGGAGTGTATGGCGGTTACCCTTCCGCATCACCTATCAACGCCCTCACACCTTACAACGCAGCTCCTCTTGCCCCTGTATCCCCCGTTCAGTCCAAGTACCACCTTCAGGACGAACTGGGTCAGTACTCCTTCGGCTACGCTGGTGGTCCTTCTACTCGCTCCGAAACCCGTGACGCTTTCGGCAATGTCCGTGGACATTACAATTACATCGACGCAGACGGCAAAGTACAGACCCAGCACTACGTGGCCGACGCCCTGGGTTTCCGTGTGGCCGGCACCAACCTGCCCGTGGCCCCAGATGCCCCAGCACCTGTTGCTCTGGCTGCCCCAGGTCCCCTCCCCGAGCCAGTTCAAGACACCCCTGAAGTCGCCGCCGCTAAGGCCGCCTTCCAGGCTGCTTACGATGAGGCCGCAGCCGCTGCCGCCGCCGCCCCCGACAGCCGTAAGAAGCGCTCCCTCGTGGCTGCACCCGCCCTCACCCCCTATTCCGCTTTTGGTTTCCCCTACGGTTTCACTGGTGCCCTGAACTACGCCCACCCAGGTGTGTTTGGATCTCATCTCGGCTACTCCGCCGCCTACCCGTACGCCACCCTCCGTGATGCTGAGTTGCTCCGTATTATACACAACCCAGGCCACGCTGTCTCCTACCGCGTCGACTAAGCCACTATGTCGGGATCCAGCTGTCTCCTACGCCGTGTTCCAGGTGTCGTAGAGTTCCTGTCGTGGAGGTCGTGATGTATGGCTCACAATGTAACGACATCGAACTTTGATTGATTACACAAATGTCTCCAGTAATCTCATCATGGAGAATTCGATGACAATAGTTGAGGTGACCATCACAACATCTACACCTCCACGGCTTGGTGTTGACGAGCCTCCGCGGTCTGTATATACGTGTTCATGTTGACCTTAATCTTCACATTGCTGTGATCAAGGCGTCGTAGAGCATTAGTACAGAGGATATAAATGGCTGCTAAAGATACTCAATTCATATTTGTAAAGTTCAACACTAAAACATGATTTCTTCAAGAATGAAAACCTGACATTAATCGCCTCTGAGCTGGTGTTGACGCGCCTGTGATCACGTCTACATGTACTGTACTGTAATGACATTTAAAAAAAAGTTAGTTCTTACAATCAATTTCTTTTCTCCAGAATTTATATGTAAAATTATCATTTAAATTGTATCTGTAAGCTACTCATTACAATTCGCAATGTAAATTTCAAATACTCCCCAGTGTTATGTAAATAAAGTATATTTGAAAATAGTTAAATCATTTATTTAATTCCTATAAGTTAAAAATCTATTACAAATGAATCGAAATCATCTGAAGTTCTCAACAGAAAAAAGACTTCGGTCATTACTGTTTCATTAAGAACAGCCATTATGTCTCAATTTAACAAGCTCACGTGAAGATAAGGCATCTTCTCTTATTTTTTCTGACCATTAAATTCTCTGAGGCTGACCTAACCTGCCCTCCCAGAAGGCTTTTAGGTGTTTAATGATCTGGCGACATAACTTGAGGTGCCTAATACTCATGTGATCCCTATACAGTTGAATAGTTATCCTTTCATCTCTATCTATCTATCTATCTACCTTTCATCATGTATACAGAGACTCTCCCTTCTTCATATCTTTTATCTTTCCTCTCTAAGGATAGATTCACCAGCCAAGTCAAGATTATCGAATTATATCCTTTATTTCAAACATTGAGACAATTCCCTCTCCAGGCCTCTCCCCCTCGTGTCATAAACTAGATCACACAAAACATACATTCACGAAATTCGACGCACAGTAAATTTTCAATAAGCTACTGTTATCATAAACTAACATCTACATCTTTCGAGTAGGTTAACAGAAGAACAATGTCCCATCAGAAGGTAGTGTAGATTTTTATGAATAATCTAAAAGCATTTTTTCTCATGACGTCATCAGTCTTTTAGTTTTTCAACAGCATACAATTTACAGTAGACTGGGAAACTTTATCTCCGAATAAAATAACAAAAACTACAGGCAAAGTTCCCTCAACGCTTGACAATATCTGACATTTATTTGTGTTACATGATTGGTATACAGCTGAGTAACAATACTTTTCATTAAAAATTCTATAAATTATGTCATATAACTGAAAAAACTCGGGTGCGACTATAGCGTGCGGTCTAACCTAGCCTAATTAAACCTAAATAACTTGTTGACCGCACGCTACAGTAACACCAAAACTCATTCTATTATAAAAACAAAAAAATTAGAGAATATGCTTAAAATCTCGATCCTTGGGATTTTTGACGACAACGCAATATATTGTATTAGGGAAAGAATATATAATACTAGATATATATTTTGCTAAAAGGTGATATTGCGAAATATGCACATTTCGAAAGGTGCTTTACAACCGACACCTGACGCATACAAAATAAAAAGGAACAAAGAGAAAAGAAAAAGAAAAATATTGTATGGACAGGAAGATAAGAGAGGGGGGGGGGGATAAACCACGAGGGAGGTGGAAAGATAGAATAAAACAGGTATACTGGATAGGAGGGCGACAGGCCCAGAAAGCAACAGTGAACTACGGTGCTTACAGGAGCCTGGTGTTGAGTAACTTGGTGGTCGAACAGTTCCCACATCAAACAGAGCAAGAGTCAATAAGCGTAGTAAAAATACACAACACACTTGGACGCTAACTTATGCGACGTCACACTTTTTCCGTCATTTTCTTGCATAAGTTTTCTAAAAATTTTCATTTTCCTGAACGCGCCGTCACACACGCGTAGAGAACTAGTGCAGCAGTCTTTCCGCGTTCGGCAGTTGTAACCAGATCGCTCAATGTAAGCAAAAATATCAGATGCATTTTTTAATATCAACATCAATAAAAGAAAATACACTTAAAGGTGGCGTCACACTAGCATTTTTACCGTCAACTTTCCCGGTTTCTGTCATTTTTCCGCGAATTGCCTTTTTTTTCAGCCTGTTTCGCTCAGACGAAACTATCGTTTCCGCCAAAGACTTTTTCCGCCTGACTGGATAACTGAATTGCTCCAATTTCTGTGGTCAAGTCAAGATCTATACTCGACAATGAGGATATTTACATAAAATAAATATCGGACCACGTAAAATAAAATAAAAATAATTTCATATTTATTACGTATCGCATTTTCAATAAAGTGATTAAATGTAAAAATCTTAATTGATGTTAATATTCGTAAATCCTATCTGGGTTACTCCACCTCCTCTACTCATTCTGATAAATCATCTACTTTAAAAACTTTCCTGATCCACCGGCAAATTTAATGAACTTTTCAGGTGAGTAACTGAGAAGCTTGTAGCTAACCAGTTTGTATCTAAGATATTTTAATTTCTTCTCTACACTGAAGAGGAAACGTCAGTTAATCAAGAATTCATGTATAAAGCGGTGGCCAGGTAAACTTCGTTTTTGTTTTTTGGGGGGTAAAAAGTGTCTCAATTTTTTTTCCAGTATTCCTCTTCCTTTCTTTGTGTTATTATTATCATAATTTATGGTCTGAATTCACTTGCTCTCTTTTGTTTAACTTTTTTCATATTTCTGAAAATCTTACTTAAAATGTTTGGGTCTTCCTGTACACTTTGACGCATCTCACCACATTCTGGGGAAACTTTCGCTGCGTTTTTTAGTATACAGTATATTTTCTGCGAGGGACTTCTACCCCCTATTGCATTTTCTTCGAATTTAGGGGATCTTTCACTCGTGCATTTTTCCTTAACTTGGGTAATTTTCTCTACTTTGAGACATTTTGTGGCTTTTTCTTTCAATGCGTTCTTAATGGTTGATACCAATTCTTCCTGTTTCCTATTAAGATGCTTTTTTACCTCTTTCTCCAACTGCTGAAGCAAGTTTTTCCCTTTGAATTCTTCCTTAGTATGCTCTCTCATTCGTCCATGTTGTCCACCGCCCTTCAGAAAACAAAATAGCCACAGTGCGTCTCTGTCAGTTCTGAGAAAAAAAAAGTTTCTCTAGGCGTTAATATAAAAATACACGCGTTAATCATCTCACTTTTCAACACGAAGAAAAACAAAGGGTAAACCAGGTAGCTTTAGTAGATAACTTGGTCCTTGATGTAGAAGAGGAACACCATAAAAGAACACATAGATCACCTGATGACTAGCCCCCAGCTTATTTCACCTGATGATTAAACACCCTAATGCTACGTAAGAGTTAGGTTAGATTAAAATAGATATTTAGTAACCCCAGCTTAATTCACCTGATAATTTAACACCCTAACGCTACCTGGGGGGTTAGGATAGGTTATATATATATATATATATATATATATATATATATATATATATATATATATATATATATATATATATATATATATATATATATATATATATACATAATGAGTCAGAGGTGAACTTATAATATCCTTTTCTTTTACTAAACAAACATCTACCTCTGAACAGTGGTGAGTGAGGGTACTGTTTACTAACTTGCCGCCTATTATAGCGTCCTGCAATGATTGTGATTATTCTTATCGCGAATCATCAAGCCTAGTTCTTGATGAATCTCGCTTGTTGTCTCTTTTCTGTGACCATGGTTTACTTAATTCAATATTAAGGTAAGTTCTTTACGATTTTCTATTAGCATTTTATTAAACACAGAAATTAACACGATAATGCACAGAACCTAATAGAGCCTTACCAAGTTACCTAACAAACACTGGGTTTGTTAGGTCAGGTTCTATTAGGTTTTATGCATTGTCGTTTCCATTTCTGTGTTTAATATCATGCTAACAGTGTGTACAAATTTTGTTAACCAAATCGCGCATTTCCTTCTGGTGGTAGCGCTTTCGTAAGCCTTTGCCATATTTTATCTGATATAATAAGCGTAGAACTAATTAAAAATTACCCTGAAGAAGCTACCAGTTGTTGGAGTGAATCCTACTTTACTAAAAACTTCAAGTAACCGAACAATGTTATGTTGACACGTCTACTATCATATATCTGTAATTCAGTATTATACTATATCATTATTTAAGGATAAATCACATCATACTTATAAAAAAATATTGTTTATTGAACAATTGCTCCATGTATAATAAGTGCCTGATATATATATATATATATATATATATATATATATATATATATATATATATATATATATATATATATATATACACATATATATATATATATATATATATATATATATATATATATATATATATATATACACACATATATATACAATATATATATATACATTATATATATACATTATATATATATATATATATATATATATATATATATATATATATATATATAATCTTTGTTTACATAACCACAGATGTGTGAAAGCGAGTCAACACAGGGACCGATGTGGTGGTGATCGATTGCGTCCTCACCCAATGATGTTAGGTAAAGTAAAATAATTTGGGTAAAGTTAGGTTGAAATGCTCAGTATTCCAACCTAAGGGTAAGGTACTAAACCATGGTCCCAGTGCTCTACGTCGCTCCACAATTAGATACAAATTGACTATGCTCTATTTGCTGGTGTCAGGGGCGGCTGCAGCGGCGGCTGCGGCCTCATCGTAAGCAGCCTGGAAGGCGACCTTGGCGGCGGCGACTTCAGGGGTGTCTTGAACTGGCTCGGGGAGGGGACCTGGGGCAGCCAGGGCAACAGGTGCTGGGGCATCTGGGGCCACGGGCAGGTTGGTGCCGGCCACACGGAAACCCAGGGCGTCGGCCACGTAGTGCTGGGTCTGTACTTTGCCGTCTGCGTCGATGTAATTGTAATGTCCACGGACATTGCCGAAGGCGTCACGGGTTTCGGAGCGAGTAGAAGGACCACCAGCGTAGCCGAAGGAGTACTGACCCAGTTCGTCCTGAAGGTGGTACTTGGACTGAACGGGGGATACAGGGGCAAGAGGAGCTGCGTTGTAAGGTGTGAGGGCGTTGATAGGTGATGCGGAAGGTAGGACACCTGAGTAGGAGCCCAAGACACCTGGGTAGGAGCCCAAGACACCTGGGTAAGCGCCAAGCACACCTGGATAGCCCAGCAGTTGCCCGCTGGCGCAGGCAGCCACAACCGCAAAGCAAAGCACAGTCTGTGAAAGGAGGTATAAACAATAGAGATGAGAACTGCAATTTTCATAATTTACATTACCAGTCAGTGATGATAATACATGTTACAGTACAAAAGTACGAAACTGCATTTTATAAGTCGATGTTGCATGGGTTCACCGTACACTATAAAGGTACTGTACAATGCGTGTTACAGTGCATGGGTACATTTCACCGGTGTCACGACAGTGGACTCACCAGTGTGTTCATGTTGACCCACCAGGAAGGAGCTGTCTGATGGTGCAGGTCGTTGGGCGCGGCCTTATATACCCACAACCCTGGCTGAGACAGGGCGGGGCCTAAGGACACACGGAAGGCCAGGGGCATCCTACTGTGTTGCCTCACTCACTGTCTTTAAGTTCGTAGAGGACCTTCACTTTACGTTCTCTCACAACCTCAAGTGTTTTATTATTATTATTGTAGTGGAGCTTCTGTTTGTTTTCTTTTTTGGTGATTTACTGTCTATATTCTATTGATACATGGTTTATACTGGGACCTTGATGCCTGTATTCTTTCACATTAATATTCTGTTGGGATATCAACTGTTTGTATTCTGTTGAGAACTTCACTGTCTGTAACCTGTCGAGACCTTAGAATTCTGTTTCGATATTTTATTGTGCACAGTTTGTTGCTACCTTTACCGTTTATATATTTTTAGGACTTTTACTATCTATAATCTGTTGGAATCTTAATTGTTCTTACTCTGTTTAAGGTTTAAGGTGTAAAAGCTGTTGGGATTCAGTTGGGACATTAATACAGTATTATCGTGAGGTCTTCATATGAACTATTATTATTCTTTGGATATATTACGATTTTCCTGGGATCTTCACTGTCTTTATCCTACTTAATAACTAGGAACATTTTGCTATTTAAAAACTATTATTTATCAAGAGTTGTAGTTTCATTGAGCAACTAAATTTGTTTTGCTTGGAAATAAAATACCACGATAATTAATGGTTGTAATATCTAAGTCAAGTTGTGCAAATATGGGAGCTTTTATTGAAGCATATTTCGTATATCACTGTAGTTACCAAAGTATACTGTACGTGTCTTCATGACTGTAGTGTTAACAGCTAGATGGTAAGTTTTCTTAGGGATATATATGATTCAACGAGAAGTGCTTTTTTTTTGGGGGGGGGGGGGCTTCTTTTAGCCAACCACAGGCACTGAAAGCAAGGTGAGTCATGCTTCACTACTAACATACTCAACTCATCAGAGGCTTCACTTCAGTGTTATATTGTCTCCTCCGACGAGAACACACAATAACTGAGCTGTGTCAGAGGTAGATAGAGTTGTGTATAATGTAATTAATAGTTTTTATTATGTATGATTTCACGGGATTTTTTGTGATTACATATTAATTGAAAGTGAATTGAAACATTTTATTTAGCCAGAAAAATACAGATACAGAGTGGATAATAATAACAATATGAACATGGCTGAGCCAGTTGAGAACCTGAGCTCTCTTTGAGGCACCTGTTATATCTCAAGGAAGTATTATGACATTTAGTATCATCTGGAATAGAACAATAGCATGGTAGTAATAAGTACATCTCATAATGTTACCACGGTTATCACTTCAATATATATATATATATATATATATATATATATATATATATATATATATATATATATATATATATATATATATATATTCATAATGTTACCACGGTTATCACTTCAATATTTATTTATTTTATTTATTATTATATTTATACAAACATATACACATATATACATATATATGTATATATATATATATATATATATATATATATATATATATATATATATATATATATATATATATATTGTTACGCCGTCTCTTAATTTACTTAAATATCCAGGTTCTAGGCGTAACCAAACAAAAATGTGGAGTAAATTAAAAGGGAATAAAAATAAATAAAGTAAACCTTTAAGAATTTAATTAATTAAATATCAACACAATATGGAGCCTCGTAGGCTGTCACAACAAATTGATTCACCATCGAAACTTTTAAGACACAAATGATACCAAACATCGAAACATCAAAAGAATAAAAATAAAGCATTGGATTACGTTAACACTGCATAAACATATAAAACTAACACTGAAATTAACTAACGTGAAACAACACTGAATTACTTAAATGTAACGAAGCAAATACTGATGGACATAAATAGAGACATAAATAGGTACTCACATAGATATACCACATTGGTGGCAAAAGGAACAACACAAATAAATTAAGTATAAGTAACAGGTCACGAGTGTCACTCAAAGGATGTGGACTGTATGACAAGAGGACTGAACTGCCTCTGTCTACAGGTGGAGTACTATATATACTGTATATATAGTCGGTTCGCGCCAAGCGACCAGCCGGTGAACATGGGTCGTTTAACGATGCAGATGGTCGTTAGAGCAACAAAGAATGCTTGTTACAATACTAAATGAAGAAATAAGATGGGCTTGAACAAATAATAACAGTTAAAACCTTAACAGCACAGGGTAAGGCGACTAGATATAATAGTAAATTTAACACATCATTACAGGAATAATGTGGAACAACATGGGAGCATGTTATATATAAAAAAATAGAAAAATACGACACGGTCGTAACAACACTATATATATATATATATATATATATATATATATATATATATATATATATATATATATATATATATATATATATATATATATATATATATATATATATATATATATATATATGTTACGCCGTCTCTTAATTTACTTTAATATCCAGGTTCTAGGCGTAACCAAACAAAAAAAGTGAAGTAAATTAAAAGGGAATAAAAATAAATAAAGTAAACCTTTAAGACACAAAGATAAAACATCGAAAAGACACAAATGATACTAAACATCGAAACATCAAAGAACTGCTTAAATATATAGAATAAAAATAAAGCACTGGATTACGTTAACACTACATAAACATATAAATAACTAACACTGAAATTAACTAACGTGAAACAACACTGAATTACTTAAATGTAACTAAGCAAACACTGATGGACACATAAGAGACATAAATAGGTACTCACATAGATATACCACATTGGTGGTGACA
This sequence comes from Homarus americanus, assembly GCF_018991925.1. Lineage (NCBI taxonomy): Eukaryota > Metazoa > Arthropoda > Malacostraca > Decapoda > Nephropidae > Homarus > Homarus americanus. The sequence continues at coordinate 14,174 of NW_024731681.1, read as the reverse complement.
GGAACAACACAGAAATAAAATGAAGTATAAGTAACAGGTGACAAGTGTCACTCAAAAGAAGTGAACTGAATGACGAGAGGACTGGACTGAACTCTGTCTACAGGTGGAGTACTATATATAGGGTCGTTTCCCGCCAATGCGACCAACAGGTGAAACATGGGTCGTTTAACGATGCAGATGGTCGTTAGAGAAACAAAGAATGCTTGTTACAATACTAAATGAAGAAATAAGATGGGCTTGAACAAATAATAACAGTTAAAACCTTAACAGCACAGGGTAAGGTGACTAGATTATATAATAGTAAATATAACACATCATTACAGGAATAATATGGAACAACATGGAAGCATGTTATATAAAAAAATAGAAAAATACGACACGGTCGTAACAATATATATATATATATATATATATATATATATATATATATATATATATATATATATATATATATATATATATATATAATATTCAGAAATTTCAGTGTAATTTCAAACGCCGCGCCATTGGCGATACTGAGTTTTCAAGGTCGTCTGAGGGAAGAGAGCGCTCCCCGGACACATAGCCAGAGGTTGTGGAACTAGGCCTATATGAGATTAAATATAATTTGCCGAATTAATAATGATGCGATTCATGAAGTTAAGGGACTATTATTGAATTTGAAATTATTATAGATCGTTTATCAGCCTGAATAGTGTTACGGGTGTCCCAAGGAGTTATTAGTTAGGCGGAAAATATGTCACGTAGGCCTAAGCTAACGCCTTGAGAGGACACGAGGCAGGCTCTCTCTCAGTCAAGTGAAAGCCATCTGACCTACAGGACATCCCTGCGCGCCCGTCACAGAAATAGTCACGTGGCCTAGTCACCTGTGTTGCACTATGGCAGTATAACAAGTAAGTCTCATTCGATCTCAGACAGGGTTTAGATAGGGCAGTGATAAAGTTAACAAGAGCTAACAGTGAGTTCATTTCAGGGTTTCCCTTAGAACCCACTTGACTGCGAGAAATTGACTGTGAGAGATTGACTGCCGTTTGATGATTGAGGATTGGCGATTGTCGCCGTTGGACCGATCAGTGTAGGCCTGTCACTGTTTAGCGGGGTATCAAAGGATCTCTTGAGTGAATCTAGCCGTCTGGGTGCCCAGCTGACGACGGGACGATCATTGGGGTCATCAGCTCTCCTCTACCTCGGCTCACAATACCACATATCTCAAGCAGCTTAGTGAAACCCTTTTGCTAACGGGAAGCTAAAGCTTCTCTCAACTGTACAAGGTCTGATTGGCTCACTCCCTTCCGCTCCATGGATGTACTGGGGGTAAAGTGAAGCCAGCTGAGTGATACAGGGCCGCACACTGGGGCCAAGAATCAGTGGAGGTTAGAGGTACACTTTCCAAGGTGGAGAAAGGCTGATTTGGGCCTTAAACTACGGGTGCCTGTTGGTTGTGCCTTAAACGACTACGGAGTGCAGGTGGAATCTGTGTGTGTGTTAGGTTAGGAAGCATGGTTCACGGGTATTGGTGGACTCAGTAACTTCTTAATAATAGTGACAATATTTTTGTGTGTAGTTAACACTATTTTTTCAGTTACTAATGTATGCTGTGTGCATTTAATATTTCTTTATAATCTCAATCTCCGGTATAACCTTTGTTCCCCAGAGTAGTGTTTAAGTTAGGTTAGGAGGTGTGTATCTGTTGGGGTAATATAATTTTGTTGAGCGCCCTGAAGGCCTTTTCAGGGTGGAGTTAATAAGCTCTGATTTTTATACCATTTTCTCAGTGCTGGATATAATTTTGGTGAGTGCCCTTAAGGCCTATTCATTGTAGAGTTATTATTTTCTTATTTTTTTAATACCATTTTCTCAGTGATTGATATTTTGTTGAAAGCCCTTAAGGCCTGGTTCATGTGTGCAAGCAACATTTCTTAATACTTTACACTTATTGTCCTCTAATGAGGTTCTAATAATTTCAACATCATGTATAACTTTTATTCCCCAGAGTAGTATTTTAAGTTCAAGTTAAGAAGTGGGCATATTGGTGTACCATTATTTGATTGTGTTTGTAGTGTTGGAGGGAATATAAGTGTAAATTTTACAGTGTGTCTCATTCATCCCAGTCACAGACGCTATCCTTCCACGGGTCACGGACAAGTCATTTTGTTTAGTAAATTTAAGTGTTCTTGTGCTGGTTCGGGATTTCTCTCAAAGGGGCACTTCCACTGCAATTACCATCTAATAATCTTTAATCAACCCCAAGTCAAGTGAGAAATTAAAGTCCAGTAAATTCCGACCGGTTACACACATATATATATATATATATATATATATATATATATATATATATATATATATATATATATATATATATATATATATATATATATATGCTGATAACTGACAAGGAAAGAAGAAAACACGAAGTTCCCAAGCGCTTTCGTGTAATTCACATCTTCAGGGGTGAGTACAGACTAAGGAGAAGTACAAAACAAGGTGTATATATACAGAGGAGGGTGAGACCAGGTCCACAATGGTCAGGTATTAGGTAATGACCCTACTAATCTTTAAATAGCACGGCAACGGTCGGTAGTCAGGTCAGAGGGTAAGGTGACCCAACCTTCTCACCTGGTTACAAATCTTCTTAATTACAAAATTGTCCAGTTTGTACATGCCATTACTCAAATTCATGTTGAATGCTTCGGTATGTTTAATGAGACTAGATTCTATGATGTTCCTACTATCAATTGAATTACAAGGTAATATTGAGGAGGCATTATCCCAGTCAATGCAATGCTTGTTATCCCTCAAATGAACAAACAGAGCATTGGATTCCTGGCCTGTCCTAACACTATATTTATGTTGTTTAAGTCTAGTTACAAGATCTTTACCTGTCTGGCCTAAGTAAAATATATTACATTCCTTGCAAGGAACCTTATAAAGGCAGCCACCTGTATTGTTGGGGGAGTTCTTGATTAACATTTGTTTAACAGTGCATGAGTTTTTAAATGCCACATTGACGTTCCAGGTTTTTAGTTGTAAAGGAATTTGAGAGAAATTTTTGTGAAATGGTAATACTAAGAGATTCTTATGGTCATGGGTGGGCTTGGGATCAGTTCTATAAAAAGATTTCTTAGTAATGTTCAGGCATTTGTCTATGAAAGATCTAGGGTATTTAAGGTTTGAGCCAATATTATAGATATATTTATATTCCTCATCAATGAATTCCGGGCTGCAAATTCTCAAAGCACGTAAAAACATTGTTGAAAATACTGACTGTTTGACTCTGTTATGGTGGACAGAATAATAATGAATGTATGAACACACATTAGTAGGTTTTCTATAAATACTGAACTTAAAGGTGTTACCTATTCTGTGGATCAGACAGTCTAGGAAAGGCAATTTACAGTCATGCTCTAATTCTACAGTGAATTTGATCGAGGGGGCTAAGTTATTAAGTTGTGGCAGGAAAGCTTTTAGGTCCTCATTACTATATATATATATATATATATATATATATATATATATATATATATATATATATATATATATATATATATATATATATATATATATATATATATATATATATATATATACAGTATATATATACATACATACACATACACATATACATATAAATTACAATGGAATTGAAAAACATAAGTATAAAGGGTAAGCAGTACAACCTGGGTTTTACAGTAATTACTAATAAGGTTGAACAAGAGGACAGAGCTTTCAGGATTATGTCTAGTTGGCAATTACGTTTATTGCAATAGTAATTACTTATTTATTTATATGATAATTTCCGATAAAACAGTTTTGATGGTACAATAAAAGCAGGTACTGTAAATATAGTAAGTGTTACAAGAAATATTAATACTTGCACAAGATTACACTGGTGTGAGATACCGTCCTAGTGAAACCCTACGTCCCACGACCGACCAAATGCTGCAAGTGTCAGGGGTACGGTCACCCAGCCAAGGCCCCAGAGGACGTGTGATCCAGGTGCACGTCTTCTGGACACCAGCATATCGACTGCAAGACCGAGAAGAAGAAATGCGCTGCCTGTGGTGGTCATCACTCATTCTCCGACTGGGAGTGTCCCAAATGGAGGGAAGAGTGTAGAATCGCAAAGATGAAGCATACCAAGAACGTTACCTCACCTACAGGAATACGCTCATCCGTGAGGAAAACAAGTAAGGAAGAAGAACAAGAACACCCAAAACCAAAAAAACCGTGAACAAGAACGACAAGTTCAAGAGCAAGACGAAGAAAAATGGAAGGCACAGAAACAACACAAGACCATCGCTGTTGACAACCAACCAACTGACCCATGAAAGTACTAACCAATGACTTATTGGCGATTCGTATATGAACTTGTGTAGGGATTAAATGTATATTTAAGTAGAGAGTAAAGTAACGTTTTGTAATTAAGGGAAGGAGAGGATGCAGTAGAAGATCGTGGGTCAAGTACAGACAGGGTTTATTTCTTATGTAATTCGTCCAGCGTGTCAAGCATTTATTTTTCGTCTCATGTCACAGCTTATATACCGTGTGTCCGTCCGTTTGTCTTTCTATCCGGCTGTACTTTCAATAGAGTGGATTGTGCTTATATGGTAAGAAATAATTCATGAATTTGGGTAAATATTTTCAGGGCGGTAATTATACAAGTCAAAGTTATTTCTTACCACATCAAAACAAGAGACTAGCGGTCACTTCGTTTATAGCTTGCCGCAATATTTTTCCCCCGTAGATGTTTTGTGTGAGGCTAAAGCAATTTGCTGAGAGTATTTATTAGCTTCAGCACGGTGAGGGTATTACTCTGTAACAGTGCCATATTTTGAGAGTAAATTATGTCATGTTTTAGAGAAAATGTGTATAAAAAATCAGTTAGAGACAAAAGATCCTGCTTGCCAAGACAATTACAGTATTCCCGCGCTTGCTTCCCGTCCAAACCATGAGTACCCAGGAGGGCTGACCAATGACGGTATGAGTGCCTTAGGCTTGATCCAATAACAAGAGCCTATAGAGCGTGACGTTGTTTAAAATGCTGTGTTGGAATTTTGTGTAGAGAGGTGTAGTCGTGTAGGGTGTCTGTGGGCAGCGACATGGCAGGTGTATTCTATTTGGAAAATCTTTGAGTTCCCATTTGTTGTGAGATACGTGGTCCAATTGTCAGGAATAAAGGTCCATCTCTTAGTCGTGTTTCCTTCACTACCACACTACCAACTGTCCACTATGAACAATGTTCATAGATAAAAGAGGCATTGATTGTTGTTGTTTTCTACGTGGAAACTTAAAGATGTGGTCACAGAAGTTGTTGTTCGTCGTGGGTGTTGCCTGGCGCATCGGTGCCCAGCTACCTGTCTACCCCAGCAGCTTGCTCCTTGGTGACCAACTTGCCTCCACCTACAGCTAACACCATAGTTCTCCTAGGTACCTTAGCTCCACCCAGGAATACATTCTATTATTCCTTCTGCTGTGCCCAAGGTCCTGCCGCTAAGGACTTCTATTATTCAGAAGGCTCCTACAGTTTCGTGGACTCCAAGAGCCAGCCGCAGACATTGCAGTATAGGTTAGAACCCCAAGGCTTCCGCGCCCGGCGCCTTCATGCCCGTGGCGTCCCAGGGCTTCCGTGTGTCTATCACCAGTCTGGCTGTGACACCTGACACAGTTTAGTCCGCCAGCTGGGACGCTCATGACGGAGCCGCCCACAACGCTAACCTCCTACGAAACGTACATAACCCAGACTCCCCAGGTCCTGCCTGCAATATCCTACTAAATCGAGATTATCCTGTCTCCTGCCCCCTTGAATGAACCATAACTCGGGGTCGCTCTACATCCTCCCTCGTGGAATTGGCCATGACGCCAAGATGTCCCTGTGTACCGTCTCGTGGTGTGGCCACCGTAGAAAAACATATGTAAAGGTCTTAATGTTTGACAAACCTTGTTAACTTTAAGGTAACACGAATAACAAGCGCCTTTCTCAAGTGTTGTTAACACTATCAGTATCTTCGGTCATGGAAGTAAGAGTCATGTCCACGTGATCTGATGCTACCTTCACTTTTTTTCCATAATAACAAGTATTGTATGTTGTTTTGAACTGTCTACATTTGTCTACATTTACTATTTCTTAGCCTCTCAGAGCATACCTGTTTGTGTATGTGTGTGTGTGCGACCTAACGGTGATCTAAATGGCGGAGACCATTTAGATCACCGTCCCTCAAGTCCCCGCCCTTTAGGTCACCCACCAGGATGCTCATCTCCGTGTTGTGCTAAGCCTAGGTGAGTTGTCTCCTACCCCTGGAGTAAAGAACTAATTCATGATCCCCTCCTGTTTCCTACCCATGTCTCCTACCCTGTCGAGAGAGCCATTAAGCCATTATTTTTTCCTATGACGTGGTCTTGAGGGGTGAAGACCTCGATGCAGTACATAGATGTAACTTCATACATCAACTGTATCATAAAGATAATGCTGTAAGATATAAAGATATAGGTACAGTAATTCCCAGGTGGTAACTGTATCAGACAGGTGGTGCTGAAGGTACAGTAACTCACAGGTGGTGCTGCAGGTACAGTAACACACAGGTGGTGCTGCAGGTACAGTAACTCACAGGTGGTGCTGCAGGTACAGTAACACACAGGTGGTGCTGCAGGTACAGTAACTCACAGGTGGTGCTGCAGGTACAGTAACTCACAGGTGGTGCTGAAGGTACAGTAACTCACAGGTGGTGCTGCAGGTACAGTAACTCACAGGTGGTGCTGCAGGTACAGTAACTCACAGGTGGTGCCTGAAGGTACAGTAACTCACAGGTGGTGCTGCAGGTACAGTAACTCACAGGTGGTGCTGAAGGTACAGTAACACACAGGTGTTACCAGTAACTCACAGGTGGAAGGTACAGTAACACACAGGTGGTGCTGAAGGCACAGTAACACACTGGAAAAGTAACACATGGTGCTGCAGGTACAGTAACTCACAGGTGGTGCTGAAGGTACAGTAACTCACAGGTGGTGCTGCAGGTACAGTAACTCACAGGTGGTGCTGCAGGTACAGTAACACACAGGTGGTGCTGCAGGTACAGTAACACACAGGTGGTGCTGAAGGTACAGTAACTCACAGGTGGTGCTGCAGGTACAGTAACTCACAGGTGGTGCTGAAGGTACAGTAACTCACAGGTGGTGCTGAAGGTACAGTAACTCACAGGTGGTGCTGAAGGTACAGTAACTCACAGGTGGTGCTGAAGGTACAGTAACTCACAGGTGGTGCTGCAGGTACAGTAACTCACAGGTGGTGCTGAAGGTACAGTAACTCACAGGTGGTGCTGCAGGTACAGTAACACACAGGTGATGCTTCCTTAATCTACCTGTAATTTGATTCATGTCTACACCGTCCTTCATTTACAGTAGTTATACACAGTACACATATAGATAAGATCAACTATTATTTTTTAAATTTCTACAATGAAACAGTTTTGTATCTCACTAAGAAATAATCAGGAGAAAGTATCAATTGAAAATGGATAAAAAGTTGAATGGAAGTTGATAAATAAAGTGTGGAAGAGATGAAGATGCCAGAATAGACGTATTGATGCCGTAGCTCAGACAAGAAAATTGTATATAACATTAAGACGTAGAGAAGCACCTGGCATTTGTTGTAATGGACGAGAGTCACAACACTTCCGGGTGAAAAAAGTCAATCTCAGAGCTTATTTCATTGACTGTGAATGTACAGGTCCACCATAATCAAACTCTCCGACTCTGGCTTCTGTTGCTTCGCCATCCTGAGTGAGAAAGAAGAAGGGTTATCATCCTCAAGGCTGTCACGCCCACGCTTTAAAGCCATGACCGATATTATTACACTGGCATAATAGGACGAAGTATAACATGTCTGGGGGAGATCAGCACTGTAAAAGACCCAGAGGTGGACCTAGAGTGAAGTAGTAACAGAACCTCAAAGTGACTGTCGCATAAAGAATGTCCACAGCGGAGGACGTTGAAGAGTAAGAATCATATTTTAAGAGGATTGGCTGGGGAGGTGTGGCGAGTGGCAGGTCGTCATGGAGAACCGCAGGAGGAGGATGGCGGGAAACGACCACAATGCGACAACGATACTGGGAGCAATGATAGTGAGAAAATAAGCAAAGCATTAAACAGCTACTTCTTATCAGTTTTCACAGAAGAAATTCACAAGGAAATGCCAGAGGTGGAACTGATATGTATGGGAAATGAAGAAGATAAATTAAAGAATATCATTATCAGAAAAGAGGATGTTCTTAAGAAGATAAATAAATTTAAGAAGGCAAAATCCTCAGGGCCGGATGAAATTTTCCCCCGAGTTTTGAAAGAGTGTAAGGAACAGATTAGCGGACCCCTCGTAAATTTATATAAAAAATCATTAGACACGGGAGTTGTGCCAGACTTGTGGAAACAGGCAAATGTAGTACCCATATTCAAAAAGGGAGACAGAGCATCAGCGTCAAATTACCGGCCGATTAGTTTGGCGTCAGTAGTGGGGAAATTTCTTGAATCAATTATAGCAAATAGCATCCGATCGCAGTTAGAGAAAAGCAAATTAATCTACGACTCTCAACATAGGTTTACAGAGGGAAAATCTTGTCTAACAAATCTGCTAACGATTTTTAGGAAAGTCTTCGAGGTAGTAGATAATAACGAAAATTAGGATGTTATTTACTTAGACTTTAGCAAAGAGTTTGACAGAGTACCGTGTAGTGGACTTCTCCCCTACAACTGAGTATCCTCATTCCGATGCTACCGTACCCTAGCAACCAAGCGAGCGGCGACAGCAGATGTTACCTTATCTTAGCAACGGAACCAGGGACCGGCGACTTTCTCGGGTTTTCCCAACATGACTCATAGGTGACGCACGGCTGCTGGGTATATAAGCTCTGTCTCTCCATTGAGATTCATTCTAGCCTCTCTTCTACAACACGCAACACCTCCTCCTCCGCCGCTGCCTGGCGGCCCTCGCCTCTCCTCCGCCTGCCTGGCGGTCCTCGCTCCCGCCAGCGAGCATGGCGACCCACCAGCTGTCCTTCTCTGAGCGTCCTCACCAACCAGCTCTCTCATTCTGGCCATTCTTCTTGAACACGCAACACCTACTCCAGCAAGCTCCACGCTGTCCAGCATTCATTCAACCAGGAGACCAGCAACAGGCAACATCTTCTCTACCGAAGCTCCTGCACATCTACCTCCTTCAACACGCTACTCACCGAACGTCTCTACTGAGCAGCTCCTCACCACACGGCACCTCCAGCACCAGACTGTCTATCATATAACTTATATTATACAAGAAAACCACCTTAGAGTTTCCATCCATCCTGAGCGCTAGACAACATTATACCATGAATTCCTACAACCGCATCAGAGGCTTCTGAGAAAAGTTAAGGCTCGTGGTATCGAGGGGAAAGTCTTAAATTGGATAAAATCACACCGATAGAACACAGAGGATCAGCGTAGAAGGTGTTAAATCTGAGTGGGGCTGTGTAACCAGTGGGGTTCCCCAGGGGTCAGTACTGGGCCCACTCTTGTTCATAATCTACATAAACGATCTAGATACTGGGCTCAGCAGTGACATAAGCAAGTTTGCGGATGACACCAAAATAGGGCTGCAGATTAATTCAGGGCAGGATGCAAATGCAAATGTTACGTGCCAAAGGGGTACAGCTCGTAACAAACAAAAGTGAAGGTATTTAAAGAGAATTACAATACATGTTTCTTAAATTTGTATTGAGAACAACTCCAACTACGGTGTAATGTATGGATTGAATGCAGCCCCTTTTAATAACTGAATACTTGATGAGAAGTAAAGAAACTTAAATAAAATGTATAACTATATTTACAAACGCTTACCACTAATAACAAAGAAATAGAGCTAATCACGTGAACATACTAGATTAATTTAAGGTTGCCAATATCACTGACAACTAAATCAATACACGATTCAAGAACAAAAATACATAAAACACTAAATACAGCCAGCCAACCTCAACAATGATTACCAGGAGTGCATCACCCGATCGAATGTAAACGGAAGTCAACTGACAACACAGGTTGACAGTAGGTGGGCTATCCACCTTTTCTCTTACTTTTACAAAACAACATACAAATATCGTTTCTTACTATTGATCATTTTAATTTATTTATTCATTTATGCACCTTTATTATTAATTATTATTATTATTATTATTATTATTATTATTATTATTATTATTAATTATTATTATTATTATTATTATTATTATTATTATTATTATTATTATTATTATTATTATTATTGTTTTTTTTTAACGTTTAAAAAATATAATTGTTTTTTTAATTATTATTATTATTATATTTTCGCCCCCAGGCCCTGATGTGGGTCATTGACCTGTGCTCTGATGGACTGACCTCTTTAAAAAAATTACCATTTACATTTGAGTATCAGTGCACGTGGACCATGGTGCAACATATTGAAGAAGTGAGGAAGCATTCATGCTTATATGACATGACTTCAGATAATTACAGAGACGTGTTTGTATCCCGTTTCTTGATAACCTTTTCAATTATTAATAGAACTTCACTAAACTGAGCGAGGGGCAATGTGACATATTGTCAAAATTTCTTCATCAACTGAAAACTTGTACACAAGATGATGGTATTCACCAAAGTTTGGTCTTTTCACATATGTTTTATGTACCCACTTCTAATGTCTTTTCTTAGACATTCCTAGAGTCAGTAGTAAGATTTCCTCCTCTTCCTCATAAAACCACTGTGCACAACTTCCACCTCAACTGATGCAACGATAATGGGAGTGTCTCTCGAAATACATGGCATTCATATTATCCGGTGTGAACACTCACAAAGTAAGCATAGCGACCGAAAATCAGCTTCGTAACTAGTATAGCATCCGGTGTGAAACGACCTTAACACACCAGATAAAATACTATTAAAAACACTAGAAACGTTATATCAAACCTATATATACTAAGTCCATTATATGGTAAGAGGATTTGTTTTTAAGTTTTTATCGGCATTTTTTTCCAGATTCACTATTTTCCTGTAATTTATTTTTATGCCTTTGGTGATGTTAAATTAAAGCTCTCCGGTTAAGGTTAAGGTCAAGGCCCTGTATTGTGGCGCCCATTCTCTGAAGTTACCCAAGTAGATGAATTTTCAATCGTTCACTTGCGGAAAATATTACGTTTGAGAGAGAGAGAAGAGATACATATGTATAGATACATATTCGGTATAGTCGTGAATACACAACTATATCGTACGATGTTCAATGTCTTGGGATAAATATTTATATAAAAGTATATTTAACACAGAGATGACTAAGAAGGTTGCCATTGGTAGTAAATAAAGTGCACCCTTATTTTGCCAATTGAATATTCAGATATAACAATAGGAACTGTCAACTCTCGTACACACTACTCTTCTGCAGCCACTTAGAGATGAACCTCGAGTGAAGTGGAAACAGAAACTCCAGGTGACTGTCACATAAATAATGTCTAATACGGAGCAAGTTGAAGAGTAAGAATCATCTTTAGAGAGGAGTGACTGGTGAGGTGTGGCGAGTGGTAGTCGTGGAGCACCGCCTGGAGGAGGATAGTGAGAAACGACCGCAAGGCGATAACGTTACTGGGAGCAACATAAACAACACCATCATTGCAATATTTATTTATTAACATTTTCAAGGGAATGTGAAGATTCAGGTCAACATGAACACATATACACAGACCGCGGAGGCTCGTCAACACCAAGCCGTGGAGGTGTAGATGTTGTGATGGTCACCTCAACTATTGTCATCGAATTCTCCATGATGAGATTACCGGAGACATTTGTGTAATCAATCAAAGGTTCGATGTCATTACATTGTGAGCCATACATCACGACCTCCACGACAGGAGTTCTACGACACCTGGAACACGGCGTAGGAGACAGCTGGACCCTGACTTAGTGGCTTAGTCGACGCGGTAGGAGACAGCGTGGTTTGGGGTGTTGATCACACGGAGCATCTCAGCGTCAAGTGGGGTAGCAGTAGAGGGGGCGGCGTAGGTGGTGATGGCGGGGATACCGGCGGCGTAGGAGGTGATGGCAGGGATGCCGGCTGCGTAGTTGATGGCGTTGATGCCGGTGGCGTAGTTGGTGGCGGGGATTCCGGCGGCGTAGTTAATGGAGGGGATGCTTGCGGCGTGGTTGATGGCGGGGATGCCAGCGGCGTAAGGAGTGATGGCGGAGCCAAAGATGGCGGGGTTGGCGTAGTTCAGGGGAGCAGAGAACCCATAAGAGAAGCGCATGTTAGGGTAGGGGGTGAGGTGAGTGGTTGCTGCCGGGACAGACCGTTTCGCACGGGTATCGGGGGCAGCAGCGGAGGCTGCTGCGGCTTCATAATAAGCACTCTTGAAGGCGACCTTGGCGGCGGCGACTTCAGCGGTGTCCTTGACTGGCTCGGGGAGGGGACCTGGGGCAGCCAGGGCAGCAGCCTCTGGGACTTCTGGTGCCACGGGCAGGTTGGTGCCGGACACACGGAAGCCAAGGGCATCGGCCACATAGTGCTGGGTCTGCACCTTGCCGTCACTGTCTATGTAGTTGTAAGATCCACGGACGATGCCGAAGGCGTCACGGGTCTCAGCGCGGGAAGAAGGACCGCCAGCGAAGCCGAAGGAGTACTGACCAAATTCGTCTTGAGAGTGGTGTTTGGTCTGGATGGGCATCACAGGGGCGAAAGGGGCCATGTTGTAGGCGATGGGTGTGGGAGTCCCAGACTTGAGGGTGATAGGTGTTGCTGCTCGTAGGAGACCCGGATAGGCGCCATACATGCCTGGGTAGCCAATCAGCTGCCCACTGCTGCAGGCCGCCACAGCCGCGATGCACACTACAGTCTGTAGAGGTAAAGAGAGAGCACATGTACTTAAAAACTCCTACAGCCGTGAGATACAACGACACAAAGTTGAATTCTCAATGTTTCTTAGGTTTAAATGTCTTCATAATTGGAAGTTGAGAAAGCTTCTAACTGTCTCACTTAAGTTTTAAACAAACAAGATGGCAGTCATGATAACTTTGAGTATTTAACGAGATATAGAGTACATGCACATACATGTATGCGCGGTTATTTTCCTCTGTAAAAAGGACCAAATTAAAGTAAATAATTATATTTGTTTCTTATTTAATTATAGAATTGTTCAATTATTCTAAGGCAATGAATTGTATAGCTCTCGATGTAGGAACTCATTACCGTACTCGCCTTTCAGAGTTTTCAACGTTCATTTCTTTTTTCACCAAACTACGGTTAAGAGAACATAACTTTGGTGTATGGACTGTGTACTGTACTTGTACCTGACCCTGCGCTTGTGCTACTGTGAGTTAACTTTTGTATATCGATTCTACACTTTGGTATATTACTGAATGAACAATACGATCCTAATTCTACAACTAAAACTTTCACTTCTACTTTCTGACTAATCTATGTGACTGTGACTGTGTTAGGCGCTGTACTCACCAGAGGGTTCATGTTGAGGGCAGGAGAGGAGCTGTCTGCCAGAGTGTGGTGGCGGCGAGGGTTTTATACTACTGCTCAAGGTCTGGTATGGGCAGGGCGGGGTCGACACATCCTAACGGACCATTTTCATCTGCCCCTTGCCCCCCCCCCCTCCCCCGCCACTCATTCCTGGGGTAGGAGACAAGGAAAACATAAGTAGGAGACACGTAGACCACGAGTAGGAGACATGGAGATCATGAGTAGCAAATATAGAGCTCACGAGCAGGAGGCCATGAGACCATGAGTAGGAGGTATGGAGGCCATGATTTAGTGATTTACTCCAGGGGTAGGACACAGGGAGACAGATGATTTCTATAAGAGGAGTCATGGGGAGGGGGTGCAGGGATGTCGCCTGAGGCTGCTCAGCACTTCATTCTGTCTGGGGAAGATGTTTATTATTATTATTATTATCATTATTATTATTATTATTATTATTATTGTTATTATTATTATTATTATTATTATTATTATTATTATTATTATTATTATTATTATTATTATTATTATTATTATTATTATTATTATTACTACTACTACTACTACTACTACTACTACTACTTTTTTTAAATGTGGCCTCCAGCCTCCCCGAATAGCCACACCTACGCCACCATTTTATTACCTTAATATTAAGTATCCTAATACA
>NW_024731680.1:0-14705 GCF_018991925.1 Homarus americanus | reverse complement strand
CCTACCCCTCCTTCACTAAATGCGTTCACCAGTTACGTTCACTATACGTTCCGGTTACGTTCACTAGATACGTTCACTAGATACGTTCACCAGTTACGTTCACTAGATACGTTCACCAGTTACGTTCACTAATACGTTCACCAGTTACGTTCACTAGATACGTTCACCATCTACGTTCACTAGATACGTTCACCAGTACGTCACTAAGTGCGTTCACCAATTGCGTTACTAGATACGTTCACCAGTTACGTCCACTAATTGCGTTCACCAGTTACGTTCACTAAATACGTTCACCAGTTACGTTCACTAAATACATTCATACTTTTAATCCTGAAGACGTTTACCTTCGCTCACAAATTGGTAAATAAACGAATCGTAAACCGCCTATAAACCCACGTCTATATAAACCGTCTATATAAACCACGTCTATATAACCACGTCCCCCCCCCTCCCGTCCTTCAAGTAAAACAGTTTCCTTAATTAAGTTTTATTTGGTAATTATTGCCGTTACTTAATGACAAACTTGCAGTAACATGTAATCAGAATTGTTTGAAGGCAATATTAAATACCTCACCTGTATCACCTGAGGCCTGAGTAATGTGTGTATGTTAATTAAGTTTAGGTTTAGGATAAGTTAGAGTTAGATTGGGTAGTTAGGAGTAAATTGTTTATTTCATATATTATCCTGTCTCTCGTAATTCTCTCCTTCTTCTCAGTAAAATTCTCAGTGTCTCTCTCATTGAATCCAGTCTTCATCCTACCTCACCTCACCTCACATCATTGTCCAAGCAGTCCACAACTTATCGCTACATTTAGATCTTGAGTGATCCATTGGGGAACTTCTGATGAACAGTGATATGAATTCTTTTCTTCAAACTATCGATAGGAAGGAGATGCCTTCCTTCCTTCCTTCCTGCCTTCCTTCCTTCCTTCTTTCTTTCCTCCCTCGTGTATGTTTGTGTATGTGTGTGTATGTGTGCTTTAATGGCTGCTTGCTACATAATTCATTCATTTTAAAAACAATATCATAAACTTTCAATACACGTATTAATTAGTATTTTCCCCGTGCTTGTATAGACAGACAGACAGACAGGCAGAGGCAGACAACACAACACACACACACACACACACACACACACACACACACACACACACACACACACACACAGAAAGCTAGCACACAGGTAAACTTTGAACAGTATCAATTAAGATGTTTGCAGGTACTTGTGGCCGCTTCTTACACCTCCGTCTCCTCACTGTTTTTGAGCTGAAACTCTCAGCAATTTCCTCCTTGGGATGAAACTGTCCATTCTTGTGTGGTTGAGACCGGTTTTGGAGTGTGTGTGTGTGTGTGTGTGTGTTAAATGTTTAACCCTTGGTGGACAGATTGTGTTATCTCTTTGAGTACTAGAGTCTTAAACCCTTGAGTACTAAGTCTTAAACCCTTGAGTACTAAGTCTTAAACCTGGAGTACTAAGCCTTCAACGTTTCACTACTAAGCCTTCGTAGATAATATTTAACCAAGGCTTTCAGTAGTTCCTCTCTCTCTCTCTCTCTCTCTCTCTCTCTCTCTCTCTCTCTCTCGCCCTTCCCCAGGGTGCTAGCTGTGACGTCAGAAGATAGAGTGCTGGCCTCCGGATGTTCTTCACCGGAGGATAGGGATGGTGGTGAGGAGGAGTGGGTGGGGAAGAGGGAAAAGTGGGGGATGTATGTGTGAGAGGTGAGACCTACAGAAGGGTGAGAATAAACTCACCTGGTGTAAATTAGTTCCAACACTTTCTTTACCTGAGCACCTGAGACGTCAACAAGGTGAGGGGCGTCTTGTCATATTGCCTTCTACACCTGTCCTATGTAGGTGAACACACACACACACACACACACACACACACCCTGCTCCACACCTGTACCTGCCTCCCACACCTGTACCTAACACTCCCACACCTGTACCTAACCTCCCACCTGTACCCTAACACTCCACACCTGTACCCTCCTCCACACCTGTACCTCCCACCTGTACCCTACACCCCCACACCTGTACCCTAACACCCCCCACACCTGTACCCTACACCCCACACCTGTACCTAACACCCCACACCTGCCTAACACCCCCACACACACCTGCCCCTAACACCACCTGTACCTACCACACACCTGTACCCCTAACACCCCCCACACCTGTACCCAACACCACACCTGTACCTAACACCCCACACCTGCCTACTCCCACCTGCCCCTAACACTCCCACCTGTACCCACACTCACCTGCCTCCACACCTCCCTGTACCTCACACCTCCCACACCTGCAGTACACACCAACACCCCCACACCTGTACCTAACACCCCCCACACCTGTACGTACACTACACACACCTCTACCTACACTACCACACACCTGTACCTAACACTACCACACACCTGCCCTAACACTCCCACACCTGTACCCTAACACTACCCCACACCTGTACGTAACACCCACACACCTGCCCTAACACCCCACACACCAGCACACACACACCTGTACTTGCTCCTTTTCACCCCCACACCTGTACCTAACACCCCCACACCTGCCTAACACTCACCCACACACCTTCTTTTACACCTGTGCATAACACCACCACACACCTGCCCTAACACTACCACACACACCTGTACACCTGCCTAACCTCCCACACTAACACACACACTGTACCTAATGCTACCACACACCTGCTACTTATCACCTCTTCTTTCCCAACCCCACATGTACCTAACACCCCACACCTGTACCTAACACCCCCACACACCTCTAGCCCCACCACCTGTACCTATCCACACCTGCCTATTACTCCACACCAGCACTAACACTCCACACCTGTACCTCACACCTCCACACCTGTACCTAACACCACACCCCACCTGCCCCTAACACCCCTGTACTACCTCTACCTACTACCACACACCTGTACCAACACTACCACACACACCTGTACCTCCCACACCTGTACCCTAACACCCCACACCTGTACCTAACACCCACCTGTACTAACACACTGCCTAACACCCCCACACACACCCCACACTACCCACACACCCCACACCTGTACACACACACCACACATATCCTACACCTGTACCTAACCTCCCACACCTGCCTAACACCCACACCTGTACCCTAACACTACCACACACCTGTACCTACACTCACACCTGTACCCTACCTCCCTGTACCTAACACCCACACACCTGTACCTAACTTACCTGCATCTTTACCCCCACACACCTTATCCCCACACACCTAACACCCCCTGTACTAACACCCCCACACCTGTACCTAACACTACCACACACCTGTACCTAACACCCCCACCTGTGTAACACCACCACACCTGTACCCTACACACACTCCCACACCTGTATACACCTGTGCCCTTATCCCACACACCTGTACTTACCCCACCTGTCATGTACCACACACCTCCTACCACACCTGTACTAACACACACCTGTACCCCACACCTGTACCTAACACCCCACACCTGTACAACACCACCACACACCTGTCTTCACACCACCACACACCTGTACCCTAACACTCCCACACCTGTACCTAACACTCCCACACCTGTACCCTACTACCACACACCTGCTTCCCCACACCTGTACCTAACACTCCCACACCTGTACCTAACACTCCCACACCTGTACCTAACACTACCACACACCTGTACCTAACACCCCCACACCTGTACCTAACACTCCCACACCTGTACCTAACACACACCAATCACACCTGTACCTAACACTTAAGCTCTTAACTAACCTGTACTAGCAACACCTTCAACCAATCAGAATTAAGTTCCTGGTGTTATCGTCTGGACAACAAATTTATTACAGACAGACAGACAGACAGACAGGGTGAAAGAAAGAAAGACAGAAAGAAAGAAAGACAGACAGACAGATAGAAAGAAAGAAAGAAAGAAAGGAAAGAAAGACAGACAGATAGAAAGAAAGGAAAGACAGAAAGAAGTGGCTGGCGGTAAAAGGTTCTTGAGAGACTGTGAGAGATAGTGCCCTTCCTAATACTTTATGGTGGAGAGATATATGGAGAGAGAGAGAGAGAGAGAGAGAGAGAGAGAGAGAGGTGATCAACAGATAAACTCAAGAACGTATCTCATTCTCTTCTGCTCCCAGGCGTGTGATCTCTGACGAACACACACACACACACACACACACACACACACACACACACACACACACACGATCCTGAAGGTGAATTTTCCCCTCATAACTGTAGGTGCGGGAGTATGTGACTAACCTAAGCTAACCTAACCAAACCTAACCTAAGCTAACCTAACCTAACCTAAGCTAACCTAACCTAACCTAAACCTTCGACAGAAAGAAAGATGGATTCTCAAATGTTCTTAGGTAAATAGTCATGTTAATTCTAGGTACATTTAAATCTATATAAGGCCGATGGATTCTTTAAATACACCTGAATATTTTATCCAAACTCAAGACGAGAGACTAATTGGCTTACTTAAACTACGGCACAAAGATGAATTTCCCCAAAAAGTCCTTCCGTTCAGAATTCAGCCCCGTAACTGGAGACACGAGAACGTTCCCTTAATTGCCTCAGTTTACGCTACGGCACAAAGATGGATTCTCAAAGGCGTGTGAGAGTTCAATTTGTTCCCTGCAGTAGAGAGATCTTGAACCCACGTGTTTATTGTGGTACCCGACAGTGATGGGTTGGTCTATACACGAGAACACGGCTAATTGGTTTACTTTGCTCTCTGTCTACCTACCTTACTGTCTACCTACCTTACTGTCTACCTACCTATCACAGCTACCTACCCACCCACCTACTAAACTGTCTACCTACTTTCCTACCTGTCTATCAGTCAACTCACACACACACCTAACGCAACATGGCTGACACTCAAACTGGTCAACATAGTGTGTATCCTGTCACCTCCCCCCCACCACATATATTTACTCGTCAGATAAAAGTTAAAATTGTGGTGAAAAACTCAACGATTTATGAGGACCCGGGGGAGAAAAGACTCTTATTCTGAAACGATCGTAAGGTGAAATTAGGTTCTCGTATTCACAGATTATCTTACGTTCATTTTTCCTCATATCTGGAAATGTAAAAACTGATCTAACTTTTAAATATTTTATCAGTGAGATGAAACGATAACAATATTTTGTTTTTTAATATCTAAAAGGAACGACATTTTAGTAGATAAACTTTACAATATCTTTGGTAAATATTGAACGATAAATTATAATTAAGACCACGTATTTTACCCATCGTCGACTAAGTTCCCACAACATCACCACGGAATTGAATGTTGCAACGGGTAAAGGTAAAAATATATTCTTTTGCAATGAGTTAAGAGTTGCCTAACAAAAATATAACAATGTTGCAGAGTTAAGGCAATGATAATAATTATTTAACATTTATTCTATATCTTCTAACTACGAGGTCAACGGTTGCAATAATCTGAGAGAAAAATAACTTGCGTAAAACCAGGATAATTTGTTTAATAATTAGCAAATTGTATGATATATAATGAAAGTGAGTCTGATAGTCTTGACATGTCGTTAGGGGCAGTGTGGATACAGCACACTGCACACTAATCCTCCAGGAGATACTGTTACCGACACTTACACTCGAACCAGCTCCCCTCCCCCTCTCCACTTAACCACCACACCCCACACTGAATTACCACAACACTGTAATTACCTAAAGTAACTGCAATAATTACCTTCCCATATGAACAGTACAGCAACTTCCCCATGACCATCCTGCAACAAACAGTGTAGTAACGAGAACATGATACTGCTCCACCTAACATTATTGTCTGACATTACAACACATCACAGGGACGTTTTATCTTACCTACTCCCTGAGGCACCTCCTTGTGAGAGAATAAAGATATATGAGAGAGCAAAGAGTTCCACACAACACTCGTATATATGAACTGATGGGGGTTATATGATATAGGAAAACATTATATATCACCCAACAAGATCTAGACACTTATCAATAATGCAACACAGTCAATCAACACTAACTCTTCTCTTGCATTAAATTCACAACACAATTACTGAACAATTCCGGAGCATTATTATGTACCAGGTTAGTACTCTGTCTGTCTGTCTGTTTGTCTCTTCAGAATCACTCAACATAACGCTCACACGACACGAGGCTGCAATAAACTTGAGTAATGACGCGTATTTGACCAATATCGTGACAACACAGCAACAATGAGGGAACGATATTGCCATGAATGACTGCACACACACCAACATATTTCCTGGGTAACTATAAGCATTTTTCACCATTGTACATTTTAATCGAATAATTATGAAACAAAGTGAAAAAAAAACTACAGGTATTTTTGGTTCTCTTTCACGATGAGGTAAATACCAACAAGAGACTCACTCACACACACACCTGGTAATTGTCGCCCTCACAACAACAATTACCTGTTGACGTAAAAATTGCCCCAGGTGGTCATTATATTTGTGTTGTACCTCTGTGTGTGTGTGTGTGGTTGCTGGTGGCCCTAGCACTTCAGCACCTCCATACTGTCAGCTGTGTATGGTTAATGTATGGTTCAGCGACCTGTGGTGTAATGGTCAGCATGCTCGCCTCGCAAGCGAGTGGACCCGGGTTCGATCCCCGGGCAGGGTGAAACTATGGGCAAGTTTCTTTACGCCATTTGCCTCTGTCTACCCAGCAGTAATTGGGAACCTGGATGTTAATCGATTTGTGGATAGTGTTCCGGGGTAACGGTTAGCCAGTGCAGTTGGCGAGTTGTCCGGTCTTCTGGGACTATTCCTTGACACTGGGTCATGCAGCTCGTTAACTCAGGGTGTGGTTGTTGCGTTGGCGACAGCTTTTACACCTTAAACAAATTCACGTCTCGGTGGCCCTTGGACCGACCATCTTCGTTACACGAGGGGCAACCATTATTATATTATGGTTGGTGATGATGACACGTCAGTACTGTCAACACGTGTAGCCTCGGTTGATGATAACAAGGACAGTATTACCAGCTGTTTCATCATACACACGGTAAATGAATGAATGAATCAAGAGAGAGTGTAGAACTGTTCTTGACGATGGCCATCACCCTAAAAAAACAAAGAATTTAAACACAAAAACATATATAAACATCGACTAACAAACACTGCCTTATCCAACTTACAATACCCGGGACTCGAACCAACCACCTTTAGGACACAAGATGAGAATAATATCCACTCAGCCACAACAAACCCATTATTTAACCATTAATTAAAGGCAAAAAATTACACCTACAGTACACTCCACCCCCACCACCACCACCACCCCCACCACCACCACCACCACCCCCACCACTTACTAACCTCATAAAAAAATGATAAAAAAATAACAATAATAAAAAATAAAAAAATAAACGAACAAAATAAATAAATAAATACTAGGCTGAAGGTAACAGTGAGTCAGGTTGGTGAAGATGCATAGAAAGTTAGGTTAGGTTGGGTTTTAGGTTGGGTTAGGTTTGGTTGGGTTGGGTTTGGGTTGCGCGGGGTTTGGGATTGGGTTTAGGTTGGGTTTGAGTTTTAGGTTGGATTGGTTGGGTTGGAGTTAGGTGGATGATTAGGTTGGGTTGGTTGGGTTGGGACCCAGGTTAGGTTAGTTGGGTTAGGATTAGATTAGGTTGGGGTAATAGGGCTCGTCGTCAGCACACTACCGTACGTACGAATGGCTAAACAAATTACACGGACGGCCAATGTGATAAACAGGATTGATCGCCGTATAGTGGAGATGTAAGACAACTCGGAAGGGTGGGACAGACGGACGATAAAATAGGCAATAAAGAAGCACTGCCTTTCCTGCCCTCCCCCCCTCTACACCCCCTCCTCCCCCTCACCCCCTCTACCCCTCACCCCTCTACCCCTCTCACTGGGCACGACACTTCTGCAGAGAGAGAGGAGAGTCAGTCTTTGCGTCATGCTTCGTCTTAATATGGCTCGTCTGGGTTGCTGGGCAGGGGGCGCAATAACCTAAGCAATTGGCAGAAGGAGGGGTAGAGAGGGGGAGGAGGTAGAGAAGGAAGGGAGGCAGAGGAGAAGGGGAGGTGAGGAAGGGGAGGGAGGGAAGGGGAGAGGAAGGGGGAGGGGAGGTAGGGGAAAGGGAGAGGGTAGGGGTAGGAGGAAGGGGAGAGGAAGGGGATGATGAGCGTGCCTTCAGCTAGCCCAGGTTAAGTAATGCCTGGGAGACCTAATTGGCCATCCTCCTCACATCTCTACCTCTACCTCTACCTCTATCTCTACCTCTACCTCTATCTCTACCTCTACCTCTATCTCTCCAACCTCTACCTGTCTCAACCTCTACCTTTATCTCTCCTCTACCTCTATCTCTATCTCTACCTCTCTCTCCTCTCTCCTTCCTCCCTAGTGTAGTTTTTGTTTATGAATTAGAGAATGGATTTGGTTTTCTCGTTATCACCACCACTCGTTATCACCACCACTCGTTATCACCACCACTCGTTATCACCACCACTCGTTATCACCACCTCTCGTTATCACCACCTCTCGTTATCACCACCTCGTTATCACCACCTCCGTTATCACCACCTCTCGTTATCACCACCTCTCGTTATCACCACCACTCGTTTCCCCTCGTTATCACCACCACTCGTTATCACCACCTCTCGTTATCACCACCACTCGTTATCACCACCTCTCGTTATCACCACCACTCGTTATCACCACCACTCGTTATCACCACCTCTCGTTATCACCACCACTCGTTATCACCACCTCTCGTTATCACCACCTCGTTATCCACCTCGTTATCACCACCACTCGTTATCACCACCTCTCGTTATCACACACTCGTTATCACCACCTCTCGTTATCACCACCACTCGTTATCACCACCACTCGTTATCACCACCTCTCGTTATCACCACCTCGTTATCACCCACTCGTTATCACCACCTCTCGTTATCACCACCTCTCGTTATCACCACCTCTCGTTATCACCACCCTCTGTTATCTCCACCTCTGTATCACCACCACCCTCGTTATCACCACCACTCGTTATCACCACCACTCGTTATCACCACCTCGTTTATCACTCTCGTTATCACCACCTCTCGTTATCACCACCTCTCGTTATCACCACCACTCCCATTATCACCACCACTCATTATCCACCCACCACCTCATTATCACCACCTCTCGTTATCACCACCTCTCGTTATCACCACCACTCGTTATCACCACCACTCATTATCACCACCACTCATTATCACCACCACTCATTATCACCACCACTCGTTATCACCACCCTCGTTATCACCACCACTCGTTATCACCACCACTCGTTATCACCACCTCTGTTATCACCACCTGTCCTAAACACAGGTAATAAAATATACCAACATAGGACATCATCAATTCTATTACAACATTGGATACATAACTTCCGGTGACTCGTTGACCCCTCTCCCTCCCCCTCCCCTCCCCTCACCCACCTCACTCTCTCATAGATACATAATAAATCATTACATCTCTCCAGGTAAAATATCGGCATATTTGTTCCTTTTACCTGAGACATAAACATTAGCCACAGAGCTGCCCAGATATTCACTCAGACATTAAACAGGGCGAGCTGAATGACCAGAATGTTGTTGTTATGGTCGTTGTTGTTATGACTGTTGTTGTTATGACTGTTGTTGTTTATGACTGTTGTTGTTATTGTCGTTGCTATTATTGTTTTATTATTGTAGTTATTGTTATTGATGTTATGTTATTATTATTTTTTGTTGCTGTTATTATTTTTGTTACTGTTGTTATTGTTTATTATTGTTATTATTATTATTGTGATTTGTGTACCTCCAGGGTGCACACACACACACACACACACACACACACACACACACACACACACACACACACACACACACACACACACACACACGATTCACAGTAAACGTAACTAAAATAAATAAACCCAATAATTTCCTATGTTTCGGATTCTCAAATATTTACGAGCATTTTATCTTTTACCTTAAGATAAATACAACATTATTACCTTTCGGTCTCTTAAGTTTCATTAGTGAGATAGTGTGTGGGCTTATTATCTCCGTCAGTCAAGAAATACGTAGACACAAACTTTTTTGCATTATTAACTGGTTGCATTATTAACTGATAGACCTTAAAATGCCCAAAGCTAACTGATTCTATAAAATGCACAAAGCTTACCAAATCCACCTCAAAAATGCTCAAAGCACTAAATCTACCTAAAAAATGTCAGTGCTCCCGAATATACCTTAAAATGCAAACTTAAAAAAAAAAAATTATCTCAAGATCCAAAAATATAAACGCGTCCCGTCTAAAGTGTGAAAAAGTAACAGGCAGTGGTAAAATACCCGTGTAGAAATACAAGCAGATGAGAAGCGACAATTAAATTCTCTGTCAAAAATTCACAGATGAATAATTATGACTAAATTAGGAGGGACTGGTGTTGACATGCATGTTGTGTGTGTGTGTGTGTGTGTGTCTGTCATACATCGATTTATATATAAATCCTACGAAAATAAACACAAATTATCCCTGAAAATACTGGAGGAGGAGGAGGTTCAGTGCTTCAGGCCTCAGCCCTTCAAGGCTTCCAGTGCTTCAAAGGTCACAGTGCTTCAAGGTCACAGTGCTTCAAAGGCCTCAGTGCTTCAAAGGCTCACCAGTGCTTCAAGAGGCTCAGTGCTTCAAAGGTCACAGTGCTTCAAAAGGCTTTGTTAAGGTCTCAGTGCTTCAAAGACTTCAGTGCTTCAAAAACTACAGTGCTTCAAAGGCTTCGGTATTTCAAAGGCTTCAATGCTTCAAATGTTAATTGTTTCAAAGGTTTCAGTGCTTCAAAGGCTTCAGTACTTCGGCTTCAGTGCTTCAAATGTAATGTTTTCAAATGTTTCAGTGCTTCATATGCTTCAGTACTTCAAAGGCCTCAGAGTTTCAAAGGCCTCAGTTCTTCAAGTGCTTAATTGTTTCAAATATTACAGTGCTTCATATGCTTCAGTGCTTCAAAGGCTTCATGCTTCAGTTGCTCAGAGGCTTCGGGATAATTTGCGTCACGCAAAATTGGATGAACCGCCATCACCTTAATCTCATGTCCTATAGTGCGTTGTGGTTAGGGGAATGATTTAAGGGGTTGGATAATGGTGGTGAATATTCTTTAAAGGAAGGATTTAGGGGGTTGGATAATGGTGATGAACATTTTAAGGGTTTAGGATTAGGATAAGGGGCGTTGAGCTTTACTTTGTTTTGTGTTTTTGTATGGATAGGGTTACAGTATTTAAAGAGGGCTAAATACATTAGAACCCGTATTTGTAACCTAAAGTGTAAAGCCTTCATTGGAAATAAATGAAGGTAATTACAACTTTTCTTACTCATGTTAACGAGACCCTTCAACTGTGACGGCCAGTTTGAGAGCACACTGTATGCTAAGCCTTATGTTCATTGGCTACACTTACACCTGGTACATTGGCTGGTGTGTTCGTGAGATGTTGGCAACCCTGTGTTTGTTTACATTTTATATTAAAACTCCCCGAATGACCCTAGGAACCTGGTATTAATAGACAGAGGAAAGATGCCAGATAAGAATTACAGAGTTGCCACATCTCACAAAACAGACCAGACACTGTACCAAGTATAAGTGAAGCGGCTGTACATATATAAAGATCCAGCGTGACGGCATTGTACTCAATCGTCTTCACTTCCTCAACTTTAAAAGCAGTAGGTATACATTTACACCTAAGTGGACTGAACGTACCTCAGGCTCAGACAGCAACTTTTGGGATAGGAAACGAGCGGTGAAATCCACTCCGCCGCCGCACTACAATACTAACATTAGCAAGCCAAAAAACAACATAAAAATTCACCATTACACAACCCTGATTCCCTTACGACCATGGATCACTCTCAGTACCGGAACTAAGGGACGAAAAACAGCTAAACCGGGCTATCACTTAGCAATCCTTATAGATTACAGTCAGCTGAGTGAAAAACACCACGTTCGGCCAATGAGGGACCAGTGAGCCAAGCTGTGATTGGCTGCTGAGCGTGACCTTGTTGTTGGTCGCTGATTTATACAACATCGCTACCAAGGTGACCCCCACACAACACACCGTAACCTAGCAAACTAACTAATCTAACTCAACCTAACTTAACTTAAACTAACCTACTTTAGCAATCAACTCAACCTTAACTTAAACTAAAGTAATAAACCTGAATTTAACCTAACAGCAAGCTAAACTACCTAACACAACTTACCCTGCCTTACCTAACCTAACCAAACTTCACCTAACCTAACTACCTTACCTTACCTAACCAAACCTAACCTAACCAAACTTCACCTTGCGTTACGTTGCCTTACCTTACATAACCTAACCTAGCAACAAACTTCACTAACAACCATTAAAAGTATGTCTACTCCTCGCCGCATTAAAGCCATCCTCTCTTAATAATGTCTTAATAACCTGTCGCTGTCTTGTCAAGTCTTTTATCATAAAACTGTAATTACTTGTCAGATTAATTCCTTGAGTGCAAGTTTTAACCCCTTAGTACGATGTCTTAACCCTTAGGTACGATGTCTTAACCCCTTGAGTACGATGTCTTAACTATGAGTACGATGTCTTAACCCTTGAGTACGATGTCTTAACCCTTGAGGTGCGATGTCTTAACCCCTTGGTACGATCTCTTCTTATGAGTACGATGTCTTAACCCTTGAGTGCGATGTCTTAACTTATGAGTACGATCTCTTAACCCCTTGAGTACGATGTCTTAACCCTTGAGGTACGATGTCTTAACCCCTTGAGTGCGATGTCTTAACGCGCCAGGTACGATGTGTAACCCTTGAGTACGATGTCTTAACTTATGAGTACGATGTCTTAACCCTTTAGTACGATGTCTTAACCTTGAGTACGATGTCTTAAACTCTTCAGTAGGATGTCTTAACCCCTTGGTACGGTGTCTTAACCCCTTAGTACGATGTCTTAACCCTTAGTGTACGATGTCTTAACCCCTTAGGTACGATGTCTTAACCCCTTGATTACGATGTCTGCCTTATGAGTGATGACTTTGTAGTTGACTGTACACAAGGGTCATAACTCAGATTAATAGGCTAACAATCAGGTGAAGGTATATAAAGCAGCCAATCAGGTGAAGAATACAAGGGATCATAACTCAGGAATATCAGATAATAATCAGATGAAGGGTACAAGGGTCATAACTCAGATTAATAGACTAGCCAATCAGATGAAGGGTACAAGGGGGTCTTATCTCAGATTAATAGACTAAGCCAATCAGATGAAGGGTACAAGGGTCATAACTCAGATTAATACACTAGCCAATCAGGTATAAAAATATAAAGCAGGCAATCAGGTGAAGGAACACAAGGTCATAACTCGGACACAAACTCAGGGACGCAGAATATCAGAGACGATCGTGAGATGTTATTTAAAACCATAAAACTGTTTACTGTTATATCTCTCTCTCACACCTCAGTATCTCTCTCTCCACCTCAGTATCTCTCTCTCACACCTCAGTATCTCTCTCACCTCAGTTCTCTCTCTCACACCTCCTATCTCTCTCTCACACCTCACTATCTCTCTCTCTTTTTTTCCTATCTCTCTCTCCGTTATAGAATACAAATGACGTGTGTTGAATACTCTGTATGAGCAATGACGGACCGATGTATAGATAGGGAGAATTCTATGTACCCTACCCTACCCTACCGTACTCTACCTACCCTACCTACACTACCTGTATTTTTAATGTGTACCTTCCCTCCCTGTAGTCTAAGCGTACCTCCCTAACCTGTATTCTATGACGGGTGTATTAAAACTATTATTAAACCAAGTGTCATTAAAACGATTCTCATCTTAAAAAAAAAAATAATGCCCCCAAAAAGGTCTTTACATAAGCAGTGAGAACGTCTTCGTCAGGCGTTTAAAGCCATTTCCCGCACCGGAAATCCTCAGAGCTTACTTTAATGTTGTCCTTTAAAACTGGTTTCCCTCCGAAAATCCCAGGAACTTAATAGATTTTCGCGGTCAAAGGAACTACTCGGTCGCGATACGAAAGTTTACAAATGCGGCGCTAAATAAAGAGCCATCCGGGCAGGAATTTCTCTCAGGGTGTCGCGGTTAAGGGTTATAACCTCCGCCGTAATAAAAAGTTATATAGATTTCAGGTTTAGAAGCAACTTTTCCTCGGTGCAAGTCTCGGGAAGATGATAAGTGTCCCGTCTTAAGCGAGTGTCTGCTGCGATCGATCAGAAGACTAAATGTCCTGCGGCGACGAGTTAGAGCCATAGCCCGAGCTTTCTTAAACAAGTGTCGCGCCTTGAACCTGACAAGACGACTCACCTCCAGGAACACTGCCCGCCTCAACGACTCTCGCAACACGACGACCATTTTTCGTTCCTCGGCCTCAGCCAGGGGTGAGTGCTGGCAAGACGAACATGAGTTAATTGGCGAGTACTTACCGAAGACGAAGTGGCACCTCCATCAGCACCACCAGCAGGAGCGGACGGCACAGCCACCTCCTGCCATGGTCACGTGTTAGACGACAACAACAACACCTCTCCACTGGCTTCCTCCTTCGGGTATGGCACAACTGAAAAATCAGGTTTTTTGCCAGCCTCTCCAGCAATACGTAACTTC
>NW_024731679.1:0-14160 GCF_018991925.1 Homarus americanus | reverse complement strand
TATACTCTTGTCATCTGATATGCCATTATGTTCATATCACTCTAAAGGATATACTAATATGCTCTGATATGTTGGTATGGTTCTGTCTCTCAGAGGGTGTGCTGATGTACTATAAGAGCATATGGGGTATGCTGATATACTTGGTTATGTAGCTAGGCTCATATCTCTCCTACAGGGTATGCTAATATACCCTGATATGCTTGCATCTATCTCTGAGCGTATACTGGTTGACTGTAATGACATAAGAGATATGCTGGTATGCTTCTAAGGGAATATGTTAACATACTCTAATAATAATTTGAAATGAGGTTAGCTATACCTTAGATTCAGGGGATATACTGATATGATATGAATTAACCTAGAAGTATACTGATATGTTCTCAAGGCATTCAGGGATCTGTTAGTATGCTTCGACATACTTTCGGAACAAGGTAAACTGGACCTTCAGAAGATAGGGTGATATGCTGACATATTCTGATGGATCTAAGAGAGAGTGGAAGACTATGAGAGCTAGTTAATATACTCAGGTATGTTGATATCCCTTCATGGCACTTGGGATATATGGTAATATACTCAGATGTGTCTCTTTGGATATACTGATATGCCACTAATGGGTCCCCAGAAAGCAGGAGACAAGTTGATCTGCTTCGAGGACACTAATCTGTATAATGATTTTTCCCTGACTGTTAAGAAGTATACTGGTATATTTCAAATGTTGCTTAGTATTATAGTATACTTTGGGCTGTTCTGAACATATTTCACAGCTGATTTTCAGAAATATATGCTGCTGTCACTGGCTTGTTTATTCCGGAGACATTGATTATACTTTGAGTATGTTGATATGCTTTGTTACCAGTCAAGGAATATGCTGATATGTTCTGACACTTCTCAGTGATTACCCTGATATACTTAGATACCTGACAATATTTATTGGAGTATAGTGTCCTATACTCTGATGTCATTCTAGTGATATGCTGATGAGCTGACATACCGCTTTATGTAACTGAGATATATTGAATCATATACATCCATTCCTCACGCTTAATATATATGATATTCTAAACAATGCTGATATTATTTATGTTATACCCTGATTATATACTAACATACTACAGTGTCATTTATAGTGTATGATATTAAACATTCGGCGGTATACTTTGAGGTTATTTATAGAATATGATGGCAAACGGTGATATACTCTGATGCCATATTTGGTATACACAGATATATTGATATAATTTATATAATATACCGATAGATATAACTAAATATCTGTGAAGTAAATCCTGTACTTTTTGATATACCATTCAGGGTGAAGGTATGCTAATATACCACGATAGCACCTGTCTCTCAGCGCTAATATACCCTGATGGCACACTTAACATCCTGGCGCCGGTCGTGGGGTATACTGATATGCTAAAGTCTTCTTCATCTTCTAATATCTCGACTTCAGCTTCGTAAACTGTGATTACTAAAACGTATTTAACGCTCGTTTACGTAACTTTTTTGTAGAATAAATGAATGTATATCCGGGGTTCTTCTGTTTCTTTGTCCATCTGATGTTTGCGTCCATGTTGAGGAGAACCACTTAGCAGGGCTCGCATTTTCCCATAATGTGTTACCTCAAGTTCCATAATTTGCACTTAGTGAAGCCACGATATCCCGCGTTATGTTGCCCGTCTTACTTCCTTCTGGGCTATGTGTCTTAAGTTGGTGAAAAAATTAAATTAAGGCTGAATTATTGTTAAATGTTAAGGTATTATAGTACTTGTCTGTCGTGTTGTTAATATAACATAGTTTCACCAGCAGTATGTACTCAAGAGCTTATTAACATCGTTGACGAGTCAGAGCCGCAACACTGAACCAATCTATATGAACATTAACACAAAAAATAAATTGTTACATTACATCGACTATCAAGACATAACTTACAATACAAATTAATAAATAATTGTACCAGGCAGATAAAATATTAGTTACAAAAAATTATGAAAATAGTCTTAATGTTCACGCCAGAACTTACCCCATAACAAAAGCCATACAACATTTTCCCAGTTAAGACTTCGTTAAATACAATCTCAAACTCCTTCTCAGAAACTGTGTGTTGGTGGTGTGCCACGTGGTGTGTGTGTGTGTGTGTGACAGCACCTTTGATTTATACAAATATTCACCCAAATGAATAACACCAAGTAATTCACCATGTTATTCACGACTCTTAGATCACTTGGCTTGCGTCTCTCAAAAGGTCGAGCCAGGGTCAGCTGATTCAGTAAACACCGCTCACATTAATAGGGACCTGCCACACTTGCCATAAACAGATAAATTGTACCGGGAATTTTCCCCCCACACACTCATCATTGTCACTTTATGTAACTTGCTGACAAAACCCATGACCCTTCAGGCCTTTTACGCCCTTAATGCATGAGTCATAAAGGCAAGCATGAACTCTGCATGCTTCCCAGTTGGGCACTGTAAACGCTTCTGCGCTTCACCTTGCACAGGATGTAAGGGGGTGCCCAATAAACTAGCCCCCTCGTGGGCAATCTGTAATCACTACCACTGTCTCGCGGCCCAGAGTAGTAGTTGGACATATCACTAGACAGGGAAATTCACACTTAACACAAGTGTTATCTCAAGGTCATATTCACAACACTTCCCTGGACAGAATTCATAATTTATTTTCTCATATTACATCTGTGTGTATACCTGCTACTAGATAAACAGAAAATGCCAAGAAGTGTTTACATCAAGGGCTGCCACTTAAGAGTTCCAAGAACTAAATTAAAACAATTAGTGTGTGTGTGTGCATGGTGTGAGTGTGCATGGTGTGTGTGTGTGAGTGTGCATGGTGTGTGTGTGTGCATTGTGTGTGTGTGTGTGTGTGTGTGTATATGGTGTGTGTTTGTTTGTTTGTATGGTGTGTGCATGGTGTGTGTGTGTGTGTGTGTGTATGTGTGTATGGTGTGTGTATGTGTATGGTGTGTGTATGTATGGTGTGTGTGTGTGTTTGTGTGTGTGTATGTGTGTGTATGGTTTGTGCATGTACGGTGTGTGTATGGGTGTGTGTGATTGTGCATGGTGAGTGTGTGACTGTGTATGGGGTGAGTGTGTGTGTGTGTGTGTGTTTCCATTGCCATGAGGATATCATACAATTCTTAAAGCACTGGTCACATGGGCGCATTTTTTTTTAGCAATTTCTTGCCGGAAAGTTATTTCGAGCAATTTTCGAGAAATTCGAGCAAGTTTTTGAAGCATTTTTATTGACAATCGTGATAGTCAATTTCTTGACTATTTCGAGTAAGATTATCGGTTCAAAACCCGGTTAATACCATATTTAATGACACGAAGCTTATTTATCGAGTATTTACCTTGGCTATATATAACATAGATCAATAACATTATGTATAAAATGCACAAACAGTTTTTTACGACACACTGAGTTTATTATTTGGGTGGTGTTTTGGCGTGTTTGTTTACAAAACACAAGCCCATACAGCCGGTCATTCTCCACACACTAACAAACCTCCCTACTGTAACTACGATAGTTGAACCAGTCTATATTAAACACTCGTTCCTCCTCCTCGCCAGCCACTTACGAGTCCCCAATAGTTTTTCTTCGCTTTCTCTCATTTCTTTTTAATAATAACAATAATACCAAGGATAGCTGCTGCGTCGTCTGCATTGTTGTTGTGATGTTCCGTCTCCCTTCTACTCGCACAGCGGCGTTAACTTTTTTTTCTTGCTGTAGTAACTGAACCAAGAGCCACTCGTGTGACCACATTTGGAAGAAATTACTCGTAATTTTTTGCTCCAAATTAATTGCTCATCAAAGGGATCGTGTGACCGTAACTTAAGTCACCCTTAAGAAAAACTGTAAATACTGATTCACAAAACTTAAGGATAATTTCTGACTTGGAACCATCGGTGTAATGCAGAAAACAGTTATTGTATTCTAAAACCTACCCAAGAAATCTTTTACCCACTTACGATATAATTCTTTTCTATTCCATCAATAGATGTTATTTTACTTTTGTATACGTATTTTTATTTTAGTAATTTATAAACTGTTTTCTTTATATACTTCATTACCTTTTAGTGTAATGAAGAGAATGAATTACAGAAGGTTTTTATAATTATATTGCGAACAATATTTTTCCTCGCAATAAATAAACAATGACGATGATCTTGTTTACAATATGGAGCTTGATGTCTTACTCCATGTTCATTTATTACATTTTCTGCCATACCCGACTGTTCTTTTCTTTCTTGTGGTGAAGGTTTTTGACAATTGATATATATATAAAGTTGAGTTAAGAATAATGACTCTGATATTATAGCCATTAGGTCCTGAATAATAAGTGGTGTCTAAGTGAACAAATGTATGATGTCTTCAATTACCAGTGGGGGTAGAAGCGAAGGGGAGGAGTGAAGGGTGGGAGTAAGGGGTGGGAGTAAGGGGTGGGAGTAAGGTGGGAGCAAGGGTGGAGTATAAGGAGTACAGTGGGAGTATGGGGAGTAAGGTGGGAGTAGATAAGGTGGAGTATAAGGGATATGATTATAATGGGTGGGATAAGGGTGGGATAAGGGTGGGAGGTG
This sequence comes from Homarus americanus, assembly GCF_018991925.1. Lineage (NCBI taxonomy): Eukaryota > Metazoa > Arthropoda > Malacostraca > Decapoda > Nephropidae > Homarus > Homarus americanus. The sequence goes on along the minus strand of NW_024731679.1, from coordinate 9,564 downwards.
AGCATATGTGGAGAGGAAGGGAGCAGGGGATAAGGGTGAGCAGGGTGGGAGGGCAGGAGGCGGGGAGGCAAGGGAGTAAGGGGAGACAGGAGTAAGGGGTGGGAGTATGGGTGGAGTATGGGGAGTAGGTGAGTAAGGGTAGGAGTAAGGGGTAGGAGGCGGGTGGGAGTAAGGGGTGGGGAGGTGGTGGAGTAAGGGGTGGGAGTAAGGGGTGGGAGTAAGGCGTGGAAGTAAGGGTGGGATTAAGGGGTGGGATTAAGGGGTCGGAGTAAGGGGTAGGAGTAAGGGGTGGGAGTAAGGGGTGGGATGAGTGGAGTAAGGTGGGAGGAGGGTGAGTAAGGGGTGGGAGTAAGGCGTGGAAGTAAGGGTGGGATTAAGGGGTGGGATTAAGGGGTCGGAGTAAGGGGTAGGAGTAAGGGGTGGGAGTAAGGGGTGGCAGTAAGGGGTGGCAGTAAGGGGTAGGAGTAAGGGTTGGGAGCAAGGGGTACGAGTAAGAGGGTGGAAGCAAGGGGTGGAAGCAAGGGGTGGGAGTAAGGGGTATGAGTAAGTGGTAGGAGTAAGTGGTAGGAGTAAGGGGTAGAAGTAAGGGGTAGAAGTAAGGGGTAGGAGTAAGGGGTAGAAGTAAGGGGTAGAAGGATGGGGTGGGAGCAAGGGGTGGGAATAAGGGGTGGGAATAAGGGGTGGGATTAAGGGGTGGGAGTAAGGGGTAGGAGTAAGGGGTAGGAGTGACGAGTAAGAATGTGGGACAAGAGGGAGGGGTAGCAGTGGGGGGTAGGGTTAGTTTACAAACTTCTATTTACTTCATCATCTGTATCCTGCTGGTGATGTTCTCTCTTTAAACAATTTGTAAAATAAATAAATAAATGGTCAGGTGTAAATGGTAAGAATTTAACAGAGTAATACTGAGGTATTACAAGAAAGAACTAAAAACTGTCCACTGTGTGTATCAACATTTTATAAAAGTATTTGTGAAGCTGTAAAATACTTAGATATAAACTTTTAATTCAACTCTGTAATAAAAATAATTGCAATAATGAATCTAAACAAGAAATGAACTGGGTGAAAAAATCTACAAAATACTAAAAATATAAAAAAGAAGAATTACAGTAAAACCTGAATCATTGTAATAAACATTATTAAACTTTTCGTTGTTATGACCTAAAACAAACAAGGAAGACTCGTCTAGATTTTCGCTCTGTGAATTAACTCCTTGGATCGCTTTTGGGCAAGAGGGGAGTTACTCCGACTTATTCCGTGAAAATATTCCCAACTGTCCATAGAATCCGTTACAGTTTCCTTTATAGTAAGTGACTCACAAATGATTAATATTCCCATTCACCAATACTTTATTATATCAGAGAACAGTGCAGAGATAAGCTGGCCAATGAGCGATGGTCAAAGATAATACAGATTTAATACTGGATTGATAAGTACAGCTATAGTGATTTGTTTCATGTTACAGTAATAATAAACTTTATCAAATGTTATAACTACCAAAGTGTTATTTTCGTGATCGATACCCTGCTGCCAGGATTATAACATCGTTTAAAAGTTCAGTAAAAATATCATGCAGATTAAAACCTAACCTAGTGTATCGTAACCTAACTTAGCCTTTCCTAAGCTAACTTAGACTATCCTAAACTAGCCTAACCTATCCTAATCACACCAAACCTAACCTATCCTAAATTTATATATCATCAACAGATTTATAGATATGTTGGAGAAATAATTATCAAAAGTTTGTTGTCTCTGCAAATGTATTTTTAAAAAAAGAAAATGAAATTAAAACTTTCTAGAGAACTCAATTGTGTCATGAGCGTTGCTGCTTGGTTAGGTTAGGTAACATTAGGTTAGGTTAGATAAGGTAAGGTAAGATTAGGTAAGGTGAGGTAGTGTTAGGGTTAAATACATTTTACTAATTTTGCATCAAAATAATCACGACTGAAGGTATCGGATAAAAAACCTCTGAATATAATTCTTTTTCTGAGAAAAAAATTTCTTTACCACTTATTTTTTGCCCCACTTTTTTTATTAAGTTTGATGAACTTAGATTAGGTTAGGTATTATTTAACTTGAGTCATGGGTACTTATTGGATACTTGGCAGAATAACTTGTTATAACTTGGTCCTAACAAAGGCGGAGTCTAAGCAAAAATGTTCACTTGACCTCATATTTGGATTTCATTACTGAAGGATATTTACAGCTATACCACATTAATAAGGTCTATCTGCAAGTTTATTCAGTCATAAAAAAAAATATACCCCAAATGTGGACAATAAAAATCTTCTATTTTGGTACAAATTACTTGAAAAGTTGTAAGAAGACAAAAGCTGCATCTCTTCCATAAAGCGAGAAATAGAACAGCCAAGCCTCTTCTTGTCGTAAAAAAAAACTAATATTGTATTTTAGTATGTTGATGTACAAAACATTTTCTTCATTATTCTATGATAAAACAAGTCTAACAAGCATTATTAAAACATATATTATTAATTTTTTTTCATGCAATCCGGAAATAGCGACTACTATATCCAGGTTGATCGTGTTGAGGTCCTGTAAGTTACAGGCTAGATTACGAGCTCACTTACGGAGTTCGATGCCAAATATTTGTTTTGAGAATCCCGATCGGAGACTGTAAGTCCAGTTACTTGGTAAACAAGTAGATACAGTGAAATAAACTGCTGTACCTAAATATTATGTAACTCAAAATATATTCCCAAAACAGCACGTTTACAGATGAAAATAAAAAAAAGCATAAATAATACAAACAAAATCAATTAATATGTTTTTTATTACAGTATTTTTAAATATCAGAAGCGTAGGTTCAGCGCTTCTTTTGTGTCTTTTTCCCGGTGAAGATGTAGTCTCCCCATGGCAGGTACTGGTCCTTTTGTACACGGCAGAAAGTGGTAGTTTCCTTCTTCTTCTTGTTGTTTTGGGTCTTGTTGTTTTGGGTCTTAGTGTGTTTTGTGGTCTGCAGTTTGTTAGATCGGGGGCCCTTCTCCTTCATCTGGCAAGGCTTCACCTCCACCTTAGTCACCTTCGATACAGTGCGTCGGAACACCATTGTGATGTACTGACACTAACAGCTCTCTCACTGAGGTCAAATCAAAATTTGACCATACAGAAAGAATTACGGTTTAATAAGGTTGGAATTTAAAGAAATTGACAACAAAATAAAGCTCTGTTTATCACTATAGTAAAGAGGGATGGTGTTTGTAAAGATGATGGATGGTGTTATAATATGTAGTGATGATGGATGGTGTTATATGTAGTGATGAAGGATGGCGTTATATTGTAGTAATGCTGGATGGTGTTATATGTAGTGATGATAAGAGGGTAATATATGTAGTGATGATGGATGGTGTTATATATATATATTGATGATGCATGATGTTATATGTAGTGATGATGGATGGTGTTATATATATATATTGATGATGCATGATGTTATATGTAGTGATGATGGTTGGTGTTATATGTAGTGATGCTGGATGGTGTTATATGTAGTGATGATGGATAGAGTTATATGTAGCGATGATGGATGAAGTTATATGTAGTGATGATGGGTGGTGTTATATGTAGTGATGTTGGATGGTGTTATATGTAGTGATGATGGATGATATTATATGTAGTGATGATAGGATGGTTCTATATGGAGTGATGATGGATGGTGTTATATGTAGTGATGATGGATGATGTTATATGTAGTGATGATAGGTTGGTTTTATATGTAGTGATGATGGATGGTGTTATATGTAGTGATGATGGATGGAGTTATATGTAGTGATGATGGATGATGTTATATGTAGTGATGATGGTTGGTGTTATATGTAATGATGTCGGATGGTGTTATATGTCGTGATGGATGGTTCTATATGTAGTGATGGTGGATGGTGTTATATGTAGTGATGATGGATCGTGTTATATGTAGTGATGATGGATAGTATTATGTGTAGTGATGATGATGGATGGTGTTATAAGTAGTGATGATGGATGTTATATGTAGTGAGATGTAGTGAAGATTGTGAAGTGAGATGTAGTGAAGATTGTGAGGTGAGATGTAGTGAAGATTGTGAAGGGAGATGTAGTGAAGATTGTGAAATGAGATGTAGTGAAGATTGTGAAGTGAGATGCAGTGAAGATAGTGAAGTGAGATGTAGTGAAGATTGTGAAGTGAGATGTGGTGAAGATTGTGAAGTGAGATGTAGTGAAGATTGTGAAGTGAGATGTAGTGAAGATTGTGAAGGGAGATGTAGTGAAGATAGTGAAGTGAGATGTAGTGAAGATTGTGAAGTGAGATGCAGTGAAGATAGTGAAGTGAGATGTAGTGCAGATTGTGAAGTGAGATGTAGTGAAGATTGTGAAGTGAGATGTAGTGAAGATTGTGAAGTAAGATGTAGAAAGAAGATGTGAAGGAGATGCAGAAGATTGTGAAGGAGATGGTGAAGGTTGTAAAGGAGATGTAGTGGCAGACTAGTAGTAAAGATGTAGTGAAGATTGTGTAGTGAGATGTAGTGAAGATTGTGAAGTGAGATGTAGTGAAAGATTGTGAAGTTAGATGTAGTGAAGATTGTGAAGTGAGATGTATTGAAGATTGTGAAGTGAGATGTTGTAAAGATTGTGAAGTGAGATATGGTGAAGATTGTGAAGTGAGATGTAGTGAAAGATTGTGAAGTGAGATGTAGTGAGGATTGTGAAGTGAGATGTATTGAAGATTGTGAAGTGAGATGTAGTGAAGATTGTGAAGCGAGATGTAGTGAAGTTTGTGAAGTGGGATGTAGTGAAGATTGTGAAGTGAGATGTAGTGAAGATTGTGAAGTGGGATGTAGTGAAGATTGTGAAGTGAGATGTAGTGAAGATTGTGAAGTGAGATGTAATGAAGATTGTGAAGTGAGATGTAGTGAAGATTGTGAAGTGAGATGTAGTGAAGATTGTGAAGTGAGATGTAGTGAAGATTGTGAAGTGAGATGTAGTGAAGATTGTGAATTGAGAAGTAGTGAAGATTGTGAAGTGGGATGTAGTGAAGATTGTGAAGTGAGATGTAGTGAAGATTGTGAAGTGAGATGTAGTGAAGATTGTGAAGTGAGATGTGGTAAAGATTGTGAAGTGAGATGTGGTGAAGATTGTGAAGTGAGATGTGGTGAAGATTGTGAAGTGAGATGTGGTGAAGATTGTGAAGTGAGATATGGTGAAGATTGTGAAGTGAGATGTAGTGAAGATGTGAAGTGAGATGTAGTGAAGATTGTGAAGTGAGATGTAGTGAAGGTTGTGAAGTGAGATGTAGTGAAGATTGTGTAGTGAGATGTAGTTAAGATTGTGAAGTGAGAGGTAGTGAAGATTGTGAAGTGAGATGTAGTGAAGATTGTGAAGTGAGATGTAGTGAAGATTGTGAAGTGAGATGTAGTGAAGATTGTGAAGTGAGATGTAGTGAAGATTGTGAAGTGATATGTAGTAAAGATTGTGAAGTGAGATATGGTGAAGATTGTGAAGTGAGATGTAGTGAAAGATTGTGAAGTGAGATGTAGTGAAGATTGTGAAGTGAGATGTATTGAAGATTGTGAAGTGAGATGTAGTGAAGATTGTGAAGTGAGATGTAGTGAAGTTTGTGAAGTGGGATGTAGTGAAGATTGTGAAGTGAGATGTAGTGAAGATTGTGAAGTGAGATGTAGTGAAGATTGTGAAGTGAGATGTAGTGAAGATTGTGAAGTGAGATGTAATGAAGATTGTGAAGTGAGATGTAGTGAAGATTGTGAAGTGAGATGTAGTGAAGATTGTGAAGTGAGATGTATTGAAGATTGTGAAGTGAGATGTAGTGAAGATTGTGAATTGAGAAGTAGTGAAGATTGTGAAGTGGGATGTAGTGAAGATTGTGAAGTGAGATGTAGTGAAGATTGTGAAGTGAGATGTAGTGAAGATTGTGAAGTGAGATGTAGTGAAGATTGTGAAGTGAGATGTAGTGAAGATTGTGAAGTGAGATGTAGTGAAGATTGTGAAGTGAGATGTAGTGAAGATTGTGAAGTGAGATGTGGTAAAGATTGTGAAGTGAGATGTGGTGAAGATTGTGAAGTGAGATTTGGTGAAGATTGTGAAGTGAGATATGGTGAAGATTGTGAAGTGAGATATGGTGAAGATTGTGAAGTGAGATGTAGTGAAGATGTGAAGTGAGATGTAGTGAAGATTGTGAAGTGAGATGTAGTGAAGGTTGTGAAGTGAGATGTAGTGAAGATTGTGTAGTGAGATGTAGTGAAGATTGTGAAGTGAGATGTAGTGAAGATTGTGAAGTGAGATGTAGTGAAGATTGTGAAGTGAGATGTAGTGAAGATTGTGAAGTGAAATGTAGTGAAGATTGTGAGGTGAGATGTAGTAAAGATTGTGAGGTGAACATAAGAACATAAGAATATAAGAAAGTGGGATACTGCAGGAGGCCGACTGGCCCATACAGGGCAGATCCCTTTCACACCCATCCCAGCACTTCCATGTGCCTATCCAACTTCGTCTTGAAGCTCCCTAGCGTCCCCGATCCTACTATAGAACTCGGTAGCCTATTCCACATATCCACAACTCTATTACCAAACCAGTGCTTGCCTATATCCTTTCTGAATCGGAATTTATCTAATTTAAAGCCATTTGTTCTAGTTATTTCGTTATTAATGAGCTTCAGAACATCTTCCATTTTACCCTTGTTAATCCCACTTACCCACTTGTACAATTCCTTATCATATCTCCCCTAACTCCCCACGCCTCTAATGAACGTAAGCCCAAGCTTTTCAGTCTTTCTTCATATGGAAGGTTTCTAATATTATGATCATTTTGTCATTCTTCTTTGTACTTCCAAAGAATCTATGTCCATTCTATAATAATAAGGACACCAGAACTGAACCGCATAATCCATGTGTGGCCTCACTAATGCTAGGTAAAGTTTCAAGATAACGTCAGCAGTTCTGTTACTCACAGACCTAGATATGAACCCAAGAATCCTGTTTGCCTTGTTGCGAACGCTAATACATTGTTTTCTAGGTTTCAAGTCGTTGCTAACAAATACACCTTGATTTTTTTCACAAACTGAGTTTTCTATTTCCGTGTTACCTAGTTTATACTTAACGCTTGTATTCGTCTTCCCTATCTGTAGTACCTTGCATTTATCACTATTAAAATTCATTTGCCAGTCTACTGACCACTCATGTAAGGTATCTAGATCTCTTTGAAGGTGTTCAAAGTCACTGTCTGAATTTATCACTCTCCCCATTTTGGTATCATCTGCAAATTTACTAATCCTACTAGTTATGCCTAAATCAAGATCATTAATGAATATAACAAACAGCAGAGGGCCTAATACAGATCCCCGGGGAACTCCGCTTTTGACCGCACCCCAGTCTGACTTTAATCCATTTATGCTGACTCTTTGCTTCCTACCAGTTAACCATGACTCAATCCATTTTAATAATGATCCACCTATTCCATGTGCTTCTACCTTCCTTATCAATCTCTCATGAGGGACTCTATCGAATGCTTTACTGAAATCTAAATAAATTATATCATATGACTTATCATTATCTACCGCTTCATATACTTCTGAGAAAAGGCTAAGCAAATTTGTGAGACAAGAACGTCCCTGGGTGAACCCGTGCTGAGAAGAATGAATTAAGTTGAATGTTTCAAGGTGGTTTCTGATTTTTGTAGCAATAATTGACTCTAGCAACTTGCCTATGATTGACGTGAGACTAATGGGACGGTAATTTGATGCAATTGATTTATCACCGTTTTTGAAAATCGGAACTACATTTGCAAGTTTCCAAGCTTCTGGCACTAGGCCGATTCTAATGACTTATTAAATAAAACTGCTAATGGATTACTCAACTCATCTCTACATTCTTTTAATATTCTAGCATATACCTCGTCTGGACCAGGCGATTTATGAGGCTTCAGTTTGTTAATTACTTTAAGCACATCGTTACTAGTAATATTGATATTCATCAACATATTTTCTATACTGTCGTTATATACCTTATGAACTTCTGGAAACTGTGCTAGGTTTTCATTTGTGAATACGGAGCGAAAATGACTATTTAACGTACTACACATTTCTAACTCATCATCAGTCATTTCTCCTGTCGTAGTTTTAAGGGGACCTATTGTATCTCTAACCTTTGATTTATACAGTTGATAAAAAGCTTTGGGGGTATATTTCGATTCGTTTGCTACCTTGATTTCATAATTTCTCTTTGCTTTCCTAATTTCTGTTTATACCTGTCTTGTTAGGTTCTGATAGTAACCAAGTAAGTGATTTTCGCCTTTCTTAACTTTTCTATATACTCCTTTCTTTTTTCCTAGAAGATCTAAGAGTCTATTATTCATCCATTTTGGTTGGTTCCGTATCGATCTGAATTTTCTTTTAGGGATGTGTTTATTTTGGGCATTATTGATTGTCGCAATAAATTGTTCATAAGTAGCTGCTAAATTAAATTCGGGGTTATCCCGTCCTAAGTTGACAGTTTCCGGAGGTGTGGGGGGGATTAATCTTTTGACCATAGGGTCATCCCTTAGGTCTCTCCTTATGCTACCGTAATTAGCATTCCTAAAATCCGGGATCAAGGCCGAATTTTCCTTCTTCCTGCCATCCCATATTATGTTAAAATATATGGCTTTATGATCACTGTTTCCTAGTTCGTCTCCAATCCCAACATCTTTTACTAGATTTTCATTATTACTGAGAACTAAATCGAGGATATTATTTCCTCTAGTGGGCAAGTTTATAAATTTATATATAAAACTATCCTGTACTACTTCCATAAAATCTTCAGATTCATTATCGCTAAGTTGATTTTTCCAATCTATGCCTGAAAAGTTGAAATCGCCTAGAATACATACATTGTTTCTATCAGATGCCTTCTTTATTTCCTCCCATAGCAATTTACCATCGTTCCTACTCAAATTAGGTAGTCTATATATAACACCAATGACTACGGATTCACTGCCCTCACCAATCTCTACCCAAATACTTTCATTGTCGCTATTTGTTTTAATGTTTGATTTATTGCAGCCTTTTAATGACACCCTGATATACACTGCTACACCGCCACCTCTCCTTCCTACTCTGTCAAATTTAAATAGGTTATATCCTGGAATATGAAATTCTGCTAAAAAATGCTTGCTGTTTGAATTTATCCATGTTTCCGTTATTGCAATTATATCTATGTTCTCTTTACTAACAATGGCCCTGAGCTGGTCCATTTTGTTACACAGGCTTCTACTATTAGTATAATAAACACTCAATATATTTCTTCCGTTTCTATCTGTTTTACATTTATTACTTTGATGTTTGTTATTATGACTAACTATATTTTCAGCATTATCTACTTCTGTTTCACTACTTCCCATGACCTGCTTGTTTTTTGACTCCCATTTTCCCCGACCCCTCTCTACTGGCGAAACCCCCCCTTCGGAGTGACAATTTCACGCTCCAGGGATGCAGACAACGTCTTTACCCCCTCACGAGACAAGTGTACTCCGTCGCGACAGTACAGGTAGTCGTTGCCATAAAATCGTTGCCCGTCATCAATGAAT
>NW_024731678.1:0-32268 GCF_018991925.1 Homarus americanus | reverse complement strand
GTGTCTGGGGTGTGCCTGGCAGTGTCAGTGGTGTGCCTGGGGAGTGTCTGGGGTGCACCTGGGGTGTAGAGGTGTGCCTGGCAGTGTGTCAGTGTGCGTGGGAATGTCAGTGGTGTGCCTGGGGTGTCAGAGGTGTGCCTGGGGTGTCAGAGGGTGCCTGGGGGTGTCAGAGGTGCACCTGGGGTGTCTGGGGTGCCTGGGGTGTGAGGTGCACCTGGGGTGTCTGGGGTGTTCCTGGGGTGTCTGGTGCACCGGGGTGTCTGAGGTGCACCTGGGGGTGTGCCTGGGGTGTCTGGTGTGCCTGGGGTGTCTCAGGTGCACCTGGGAGGTGTCTGGGGTGTGCCTGGGGTGTCTGGGGTGTGCCTGGGGTGTCTGAGATGTGCCTGGGGTGTCTGGGGTGTGCCTGGGGTGTCTGGGGTGTATCTGGGGTGTCAGGGTGTGCCTGTGAGTGTAAGTGTGCCTGTGAGTGTCTGTGGTGTTCCTGGGGTGTCTGAGGTGTGCCTGGGGTGTCAGAGGAGTACCAGGGAGTGTCATTGGAGTACCTGGGGGTGTCAGAGGTGTGCCTGGAAGCGTGGTGTACCTGGGGAGTATCAAGTGGCACTTGTCAGTGTCTGGGGTGTATCTGGGAGTGTCAGAGGTGTATCTGGGAGTGTCAGTGGTGTGCTTGGGGTGTCTCAGGGCACCTGGGGTGTCTGAGGTGCCTGGGGTGACTGGTGTGCCTGGGGAGTGACTGGGGGTGCATGCCTGGGAGTGTCTGGGGTGTCCTGGGAGTGCCTGGGGTGTCTGGGGTGTGCCTGGGGTGTCTGGGGTGTGGCTGGGGTGTCTGGGGTGTGCCTGGGGTGTCGGGGTTGGGGTGTCGGAGGTGTACCTGGGTGTGTTTGGGGTGTGCCTGGAAGTGTCTGAGGTGTAACTGGGAGTGTCTGGGTTGTGCCTGGGGTGTCAGAGTTGTACCTGGGGTATCAGAGATGTGCCTGGGAGTGTCAGGGGTGCACCTGGGTGTCAGAGGTGCACCTGGGGTCAGAGGTGCACCTGGGGTGTCATTGAGGTGTGCCTGGGGTGTCAGTTGTATGCTTGGGGAGTGTCTGGGGCGTGCCTCAGGTGTCAGGGTGTGCGTGGGAGTGTCAGTGGTGTGCCTGGGGTGTCGGCGGTGCACCGGGGTGTCTGGGGTGTGCCTGGGAGTGTCTGGGGTGTGCCTGGGGTGTCTGGGGTACTTGGGGTGTGGGGTGTGCTGCAGGAGTGTCAGGTGTGCCTGGGGAGTGTCAGGAGGTGTCCCTGGAAGTGTCAGAGTGCCTGGGGTGTCTGGTGTGCCTGGGTGTCAGAGGGGTACCTGGGGAGTGTCTGAGGGTGTGCCTGGGGGTGTCTGGGGTGTGCCTGGGGTGTCAGGGTTGTGCCTGGGGGTGTCAGAGTTACTGGGGTGCAGAGTGCACCGAGTGTCAGAGGTGCCTGGGAGTTGTCAGAGGTGTGCCTAGTGTCAGTGGTGTGCCTGGGAGTGTCAGTTGTATGCCTGGGGAGTGTCTGAGGGTGTGCCTGGCACGTCAGGGGTGTACCTGGGGAGTGTCAGTGGTGTGCCTGGGGTGTCTGATGTGCACCTGGGGAGTGTCTGGGGTGCACCTGGGAGTCTGGGGTGCCTGGGTGTCTGGGGTGCACCTGGGTGTCTGGTGTGCCTGGGGAGTCTGAGGGTGTGCCTGGGTGTCTGGGGTGTGCCTGGGGTGTCTGGGGTGTGCCTGGGGTGTCTGAGGGTGTGCCTGGGGTGTCTGGGGATGTGCCTGGGGTGTCTGGGGTGTGCTGGGTGTCTGAGGTGTGCCTTGGGTGTCTGGGGTGTGGGGAGTGTCTGAGGTGTGCCTGGGGTGTCTGAGGTGTGCCAGGGAGTGTCAGAGGTGTGCCTGGGGAGTGTCAGTGGTGTGCCTGAGGTCAGAGGTGTGCCTGGGGTGTCGGAGGTGTGCCTGGGAGTGTTCAGCGTTGTGCCTGGGAGTGTCAGAGGTGCCTGGGGAGTGTCAGAGGTGCACCTGGGGTGTCAGAGGTGCACCTGGGGAGTGTCAGTGGTGTGCCTGGGGTGTCGGTTGTATGCTTGGGTGTCAGAGGTGTGCCTGGGGTGTCAGTGGTGTGCCTGGGAGTGTCGGCGGTGCACCTGGGGTGTCTGAGGTGTGCACCTGGGGTGTCTGAGGGTGTGTGCCTGGGGTGTCTGAGGTGCACTTGGGGTGTGGGGTGTGCCTGAGGAGTCTCAGAGGTGTGCCTGGGAGTGTCAGGGAGTGTGCAGGTGTCAGAGGTGTGCCTGGGGCGTCTGAGGTGTGCCAGGTGTCTGGGGTGTGCCTGGGGTGTCTGAGTGTGCCTGGGAGTGTCGAAGGTGTACCGGGAGTGTGGGGTGCATCTAAGAGTGTCAGAGGTGTGCCTGTGAGTGTCAGATGTGAACCTGTGAGTGTCTGAGGTGTTCCTGGGAGTGTGAGAGGGTGTGCCTGGAGGTGCAGGGGGTGTGCCTGGGGTATCAGAGTGTGCCTGTCAGAGTCTGAGGGTGTACCTGGGAGTGTCAGCGGTGTGCCTGGGTGTGTCAGAGGTACCTGGGAGTGTCAGAGGGTACCTGGGAGTGTCTGAGGTGTGCCTGGGGTGTCAGGGGTGTACCTGGGAGTGTCAGAGTTGTACCTGGGGTGTCAGGGGTGCACTGTGAGGTGTCAGGGGTGCACCTGGGAGTGTCAGAGGTGTGCCTGGGGAGTGTCAGTGGTGTGCCTGGGAGTGCCAGTTGTATGCCTGGGAGTGTCTGAGGGGTGTACCTGGCACCGTCAGGGGTGTGCCTGGTGTCAGTGGTGTACCTGGGGTGTCTGAGGTGCACCTGGGGTGTCTGGGTGCACCTGGGGTGTCTGGGGTGCCTGGGGTGTGTCGGGGTGCACCTGGGGGTGTCTGAGGTGTGCCTGGGTGTCTGGGGTGTGCCTGGGGTGTCTGGGGTGTGCCTGGTCTGGGGTGTGCCTGGGGTGTCTGGGGTGTGCCTGGGGTGTCTGGGATGTGCCTGGGGTGTCTGGGGTGTGCCTGGGGTGTCTGGGGTTGTCTGGGGTGTCTGAGGATGTGCCTGGGGGTGTCTGGGGTGTGCCTGGGGTGTCTGAGGGTGTGCCAGGGGTGTCAGGTGTGCCGGGGTGTCAGAGGGTGTGCCTGGGGTGTCAGAGGTGTGCCTGAGGTGTCGGATGCGTGCCTGGAAGTGTCAGGGTGTGCTGGAGTGTCAGAGGTGTGCCTGGGGAGTGTCTGAGGGTGTGCCTGGGGTGTCTGAGGTGTGCCTGGGGGTCTGGGATGGCCTGCGAGTGTCTGAGGTGTGCCTGGGGTGTCTTGGGTGTGCCTGGGGTGTCAGAGGAGTACCAGGGGGTGTCAGAGGTGTGCCTGGCAGTGTCAGAGGTGTACCTGTGAGTGTCAGAGGTGTGCCTGTAGTGTCTGTGGTGTTCTGGGGAGTGTCTGGAAGTGTACCTGGGGTGTCAGAGGAGTGCCAGGGGTGTCAGTGGAGTACCTGGGGAGTGTCAGGGGTGCCTGTGGTGTATCTGGGAGTGTCAGAGGTGTACCTGGGAGTGTCAGTGGTGTGCTTGGGAGTGTCTCAGGTGCCTGGGGAGTGTCTGGGGTGCCTGGGAGTGTCTGAGGTGCACCTGGGGTGTCTGAGGGTGTGCCTGGGGTGTCTGGGGTGTGCCTGGGGTGTCTGGGGTGGCTGGGGTGTCTGGGGTGTGCCTGGGGTGTGCAGGGTGTTCCTGGGGTGTCTGAGGCCTGGGGAGTGTCTGGGGTGTGCCTGGGGAGTGTCAGGGGTGTGCCTGGGGTGTCTAGAGTGTGCCTGGGGTGTCTGAGGTGTGCCTGGGGTGTCAGAGGTGTGCCTGGAGTGTCAGGGTGTGCCTGGGGAGTGTGAGGTGTGCCTGGGAGTGTCAGAGGTGTGCCTGGGAGTGTCAGAGGTGTGCCTGGGGTGTCAGAGGTGTACCTGGGGTGTCAGAGGTGTGCCTGGAGGTGTCGGAGGTGTGGGAGTGTCAGGGGTGTCCTTGGGAGTGTCAGAGGTGTGCCTGGGAGTGTCTGGGGTGTGCCTGGGGAGTGTCTGGTGCCTGGGGAGTGTCTGGGGTGTGCCTGGGAGTGTCAGGGGTGTGCCTGGGGAGTGTCAGGGAGGTGTGCCTGAGTGTCAGAGGTGTGCCTGGGAGTGTCAGAGGTGTGCCTGGGAGTGTCAGTGTGCCTGGGGGTGTCTGGGGTGTGGGGAGTGTCAGAGGTGTGCCTGGGGTGTCTGAGGTGTGCCTGGGGTGTCTGAGGTGTGCCTGGGGTGTCAGAGGGTTCAGGGGTGTCAGAGGTGTACCTGGGGTGTCAGAGGTGTGCCTGGGAGTGTCAGAGGTGTGCCTGTGAGTGTCTGGGGTGTTCCTGGGGAGTGTCTGGGGTGGCCCTGGGGTGTCAGAGGTGTACCTGGGGGTGTCAGTGGAGTGCCTGGGGTGTCAGAGGTGTGCCTGGGATCTGAGAGGTGTACCTGGGAGTGTGCAGGTGTGCTGTCAGTGTCTGGGGTGTGTCTGGGGGTGTCAGCGGTGTGCCTGGGTGTGTCAGAGGGTACCTGGGGTGTCAGAGGTGTGCCTGGGAGTGTCAGGGGTGTGCCTGGGGGTGTCAGAGGGTGTGCCTGGGAGTGTGTGTGTGCCTGGGGTGTCAGGGGTGTGCCTGGGGTGTCGGGTGTGCCTGGGAGTGTCTGAGGTGTGCCTGGGAGTGTCTGAGGTGCACCTGGGGTGTCTGAGGTGCACCTGGGGTGTCTGAGGTGTGCCTGGGGTGTCTGGGGTGTGCCTGGGGTGTCAGGGGTGTGCCTGGGGTGTGGTGTGCCTGGGGAGTGTCTGGGGTGTGCCGGGAGGTCTGGGGTGTGCCTGGGGTGTCATGGGTGTTCTGGGATTGGCCTGGAGAGTGTCAGAGGTGTGCCTGGGAGTGTCAGTGGTGTGCCTGGGGAGTGTCAGCTGTATGCCTGGGGTGTCAGGGGTGTGCCTGGCAGTGTCAGAGGTGTGCCTGGGGAATGTCAGTGGTGTGCCTGGGTGTCAGGGGTGTGCCTGGGGTGTGGGGGTGCCTGGGGTGTCAGAGGTGCACCTGGGGTGTCTGAGGGTACCTGGGGAGTGTCTGAGGTGCACCTGGGAGTGTTGAGGTGCACCTGGGGTGTCTGGGGTGTTCCTGGAGTGTCTGAGGTGTACCTGAGAGTGTTAGAGGTGTGCCTGGGGTGTCTGGGGTGTGCCTGGGGTGTCAGGGGTGTGCAGGAGTGTCAGAGGTGTGCCTGGGAGTGTCAGAGGTATGCCTGGGGGTGTCACGGGTGTGCCTGGGGTGTCAGAGGTATACCTGGGGTGTCAGGTGTGCCTGGGGTGTCTGGGGTGTGCCTGGGAGTGTCAGGGGTGTCCTGGGGCGTCAGAGGTGTGCCTGGGAGTGTCTGAGGGTGCCTGGGGTGTCAGGGGTGTGCCTGGGGTGTCTGGGTTGTGCCTGGGGAGTGTCAGAGTTGTGCCTGGGGAGTATCAGAGTTGTACCTGGGGTGTCAGAGGTGCACCTGGGAGTGTCAGAGGTGCACCTGGGAGTGTCAGAGGTGCACCTGGGGTGTCAGTGGTGTGCCTGGGGTGTGTCAGTTGTATGCTTGGGTGTCTGGGGTGTACCTGGCAGTGTCAGAGGTGTGCGTGGGAGTGTCAGTGGTGTGCCTGGGGATTGTCTGAGTGAACTGGGGGTGTCTGGGTGTACCTGGGGAGTGTCTGACGTGCTTGGGAGTGTCGGAGGTGTGCCTGAGAGGTGTCAGAGGTGTACCTGGAGTGTCGGAGGTGTGCCTGGAGTGTCAGAGGTGTGCCTGGGGAGTGTCTGAGGTGTGCCTGGGAGTGTCTGGGGTGTGCCTGGGGTGTCTGGGGTGTGCTTGGCGTGTCAGAGGGTACCAGGGGATGTCAGGGGTGCACCTAAGGTGTCAGAGGTGTACCTGTGGGTTGAGATGTGTGCCTGTGAGTGTCTGAGGTGTTCCTGGGGTGGCAGAGGTGTGCCTGGGGTGTGAGGGGTGTGGGGAGTATCAGAGTGTGCCTGTCAGCGTCTGAGTGTATCTGGGAGGTCAGCGGTGTACCTGGGTGTGTCAGAGAGTGCAGGTGTCAGAGGAGTACCTGGGGAGTGTCAGGGGGTGTGCCTGGGAGTGTCAGAGGTGTACCTGGGATGTCAGCGGTGTGCTTGGAGTATCAGAGGTGTGCCTGGGAGTATCAGGGTGTACCTGTAGTGTCTGAGGTGTGACCTGGGAGTGTCAGAGGGTGCCTGGGAGTGTCAGGGGTGCCTGGGAGTGTCAGAGGTGTACCTGGGAGTGTCAGAGGTGTGCCTGGGAGTGTCAGAGGTGTGCCTGGGAGTGTCAGGGGTGTGCCACCGGGAGTGTCAGGTGGTGTGCCTGGGGTGTCAGTTGTGTGCTTGGGGAGTGTCTGGGGTGTGCCTGGGAATGTCGGAGGTGTGCCTGGGGTGTCAGGAGTGTGCCTGGGGTGTCGGCGGTGTGCACCTGGGGTGTCTGAGGTGGCCTGGGGTGTCAGAGGAGTACCTGGGAGTGTCTGGGGTGTGCACGGGGTGTTGGGGAGTACCTGGGGTGTCAGAGGTGTGCCAGGGGTGTCAGAGGGTACCTGGGGTGTGTCAGAGGTGTGCCTGGGAGTGTGAGGTGTGCCTGGGGTATCAGGTGTGCCTGTCAGTGTCTGGGGTGAACCTGGCAGTGTCAGAGGTGTGCCTGGGAGTGTCAGCGGTGTGCCTAGGTGTCAGAGGTATGCCTGGGGTATCAGAGGTGTGCCTGGTGGTGTGAGAGGTGTGCCTTGGGGAGTGTCAGAGGTGTGCCTGGGAGTGTCTGAGGTGCACCTGGGAGTGTCTGAGGTGTGCCTGGGGTGTGTCAGGGTGTGCCTGGGAGTGTCAGAGGGTGTGCCTGGGGGTGTCAGAGGTGTGCCAGTGTCAGAGGGTGTGCCTGGGGAGTGTCTGGGGTTTACCTGGGTGTCTGGGGTGCCTGGGAGTATCAGAGAAGTGCCTGGAGTGTCATGGAGGTGCCTGGTAGTGTCTGGGGTGTGCCTGGGGTGACAGAGGTGTACCTGGGAGTGTGTGGAGTTGTCCTGGGGAGTTCAGGTGTGCCTGGGTGTCTGAGCCAGGAGTGTCTGAGGGTGTGCCTGGGGTGTCTGGGGTGTGCCTGGGAGGTCAGAGAGAACCAGGGAGTGTGACAGGAGTGATGTGGGGTGTGAGGTGTGTGCCTGGGGAGTGTCTGGGGTGCACCTGGGGTGTCTGGGGTGCACCTGGGGAGTGTCTGAGGGTGCCTGGGGTCTGGGGTGCCTGGGGTGTCTGAGGAGCACCTGGGGAGTGTCTGGGGTGCACCTGGGGTGTGTGAGGTGTGCCTTGGAGTGTCAGGGGTGTGCCTGGGAGTGTCAGGGGTGTGCCTGGGAGTGTCAGGGGTGTGCCTGGGAGTGTCAGGGTGTAACTGGGAATGTCAGTGGTGTGTGCCTGGAGTGTCAGAGTTGTGCCTGAGTGTCAGGGTGTACCTGGGAGTGTCTGAGGTGTGCCTGGGAGTGTCTGAGTGGTACCTGGGAGTGTCATGGGTGTTCCTGGGGAGTGTCAGGGGTGTACCTGGGAGTGTCAGTGTGCCTGGGAGTGTCAGTGGTGTGCCTGGGGTGTCAGTTGTGTACCTGGGAGTGTCTGGGGTGTGCCTGGGAGTGTCAGTGGTGTGCCTGGGAGTGTCAGGGGTGTGCCTGGGAGTGTCAGGGAGGTGCACCTGGGGTGTCAGTGGTGTGCCTGGGGAGTGTCAGTTGTATGCCTGGGAGTGTCTGGTGTGCCTGGCAGTGTCAGTGGTGTGCCTGGGGAGTATCTGAGGTGCACCTGGGGTGTCTGAGGTGCTGGGGTGTCTGAGGTGTGCCTGGGGTGTCTGAGGTGTGCCTGGGGTGTCTGGGGTGTGCCTGGGGGTGTCAGAGGGTGTACCTGGGAGTGTCTGGGGTGTGCCTGGGGTGTGTCAGGTGTGCCTGGGAGTGTCTGAGGTGTGCCTGGGGAGTGTCTGAGGTGTGCCTGGGAGTGTCTGAGGTGTGCCTGGGAGGTCAGAGAACCAGGGAGTGTGACAGGAGTATGTGGGGTGTGAGAGGTTACCTGGGAGTGTCTGGGGTGCCTGGGGAGTGTCTGGTGCCTGGGGTGTCTGGGGAGGTGCACCTGGGGTGTCTGAGGGTGCCTGGGGTGTCTGAGGTGCACCTGGGGTGTCTGGGGTGCACCTGGGGTGTGTGGGGTGTGCCTGGGAGTGTCAGGGGTGTGCCTGGGGAGTGTGTGGTGTTCTGGGGTGTCAGAGGGTGTGCCTGGGGAGTGTGAGGTTGTACCTGGGGAGTGTCGGGGTGTGCCTGTCAGTGTCTGAGGGTGTACCTGGGAGTGTCAGCGGTGTGCCTGGGTGTCAGAGGGTACCTGGGAGTGTCAGAGGTGCCTGGGGAGTGTCAGGGGTGTGCACCGGAGTGTCAGAGGTGTGCCTGGGAGTGTCTGCGGTGTGCCTGGGAGTGTCAGAGGTGTGCCTGGGAGTGTCAGTGCCTGTCAGTGTCTGAGGTGTACCTGGGAGTGTCAGAGGTGTGCCTGGGTGTCAGCGGTGTGCCTGGGAGTGTCAGGTGTACCTGGAGTATCAGAGGTGTGCTGGGAGTGTGAGAGTGTGTGGGAGTGTCAGAGGTGTGCCTGGGAGTGTCAGTGGTGTGCTTGGGGTGTCAGTTGTATGCTTGGGAGTGTCTGGGGTGTGCCTGGGAATGTCAGAGGTGTGCCTGGGGAGTGTCGAGGTGGGCACCTGGGGTGTCAGGGGTGTGCCTGGGAGTGTCTGGGGTGTGCCTGGGGTGTTGGGGGTACCTAGGGGTGTCTGGGGTGTGCCTGGGGTGTCAGAGGTGTACCTGGGAGTGTCAGGGTGTGCCTGGGAGTGTCAGAGGTGTACCTGGGAGTGTCAGGGGTGTACCTGGGAGTGTATGGGGTGTCCTGGGTGTCAGGTGTGCCTGAAGTGTCTGGGGTGTGCCTGGGGAGTGTCTGGGGTGTGCCTGGGGTGTCTGGGGTGTGCCTGGGAGAGTCAGAGAAGGAGCCAGGGGTGTGACAGGGTATGTGTGGGAGTGTGAGAGGTGTGCCTGGAGTGTCTGGGGGTGCACCTGGGAGTGTCTGGGGTGCACCTGGGGTGTCTGAGGGTGCACCTGGGGGTCTGTGAGTGCACCTGGGGTGTGCAGGAGCACCTGGGGTGTCTGAGGTGCACCTGGGGAGTATGTGGGGTGTGCCTGGGAGTGTCAGGGGGTGTGCCTGGGGAGTGTGTGAGGGTGTGCCTGGGAGTGTCTGAGGTGTACTGGGAGAGTCTGTGAGGGTGTGCCTGGGAGTGTCAGGGGTGTTCCTGGTGTCATGGGTGTGCCTGGGAGTGTCAGGGGGTGTGCCTGAATGTCAGTGGGTGTGCCTGGGAGTGTCAGGTTGTGCCTGGGAGTGTCAGGGAGGTGTGCCTGGGGTGTCAGAGGGGTGTACCTGGGGAGTGTCAGAGGTGCCTGGGAGTGTCAGGTGCACTGAAGGTGGGGTGCACCTGGGGATGTTGTGAGGTGCACCTGGGGGTGTCAGTGGTGTACCTGGGAGTGTCAGTTGTATACCTGGGAGTGTCTGGGGTGTGCCTGGGAGTGTCAGTGGTGTGCCTGGGAGTGTCAGAGGTGTGCCTGGGAGTGTCAGAGGGTGCACCTGGGTGTCAGTGGTGTGCCTGGGGTGTCAGTTGTATGCCTGGGGAGTGTCTGAGGGTGTGCCTGGCAGTGTCAGTGGTGTGCCTGGGGTGTCTGGGGGTGCACCTGGGGTGTCTGAGGTGCACCTGGGAGTGTCTGAGGTGTGCCTGGGGTGTCTGAGGTGTGCCTGGGGTGTCTGAGGTGTGCCTGGGGGTGTCTGGGGTGTGCCTGGGGGTGTCAGAGGGTGTGCCTGGGGTGTCAGGGGTGTGCCTGGGGTGTCTGAGGTGCAGCTGGGGTGTCAGAGGTGTGCCTGGGGTCAGAGGGTAGGGGTGTCAGAGGTGTGCCTGGAGTGTCAGAGGTGTGCCTGGGGAGTGTCAGGGTGTGCCTGGGGTGTCTCGGGTTTGCCTGGGGAGTGTCTGGGGTGTACAGGAGTATCAGAGGAGTGCCTGGGAGTGTCAGAGAAGTGCCTGGTGAGTGTCTGGGGTGTGTGTGCCTGGGGAGTGACAGGAGTGGCGTGTATGGGGTGTGCCTGGGGTGTCGGGTGTGCCTGGGAGTGTGAGGTGTGCCTGGGGTGTCTGAGGTGTGCCTGGGGAGTGTCTGAGGTGTACAGGGAGGTCAGAGAAGAACCAGGGGTGTGACAGGGGTGTGGGGTGAGAGGTGTGCCTGGGGAGTGTCTGGGGGTGCCTGGGGAGTGTCTGGGGTGCCTGGGGTGTCTGGTGCCTGGGGTGTCTGGGGTGCCTGGGGTGTCTGAGGTGTACCTGGGGTGTCTGGTGCACCTGGTGTGTGAGGTGTGCCTGGGGAGTGTCAGGGGTGTGCCTGGGAGTGTCTGGGGTGTGCCTGGGGTGTCTGGGGTGTGCCTGGAGTGTCTGGGGTGTGCCTGGGGTGTCAGGGGTGTACCTGGTAGTGTCAGGGGTGTGCCTGGGGTGTCAGAGGTGTGCCTGGGAGTGTCAGTGAGGTGTACCTGGGGTGTCAGAGGTGTGCCTGGGAGTGTCAGAGGTGTGCCTGGGGTGTCAGAGGTGTGCCTGGGAGTCAGAGGGTGCACCTGGGGGTGTCAGAGGTGTGCACTGGTGTCTGAGGTGCACCTGGGTGTGTCTGGTGCACCTGGGGAGTGTCAGTGGTGTACCTGGGGTGTCAGTTGTGTCCTGGGGTGTCTGGGGTGTGCCTGGGAGTGTCAGTGGTGTGCCTGGGGTGTCAGAGGTGTGCCTGGGGTGTCAGGAGGTGTGCCTGGGGTGTCAGTTGTATGCCTGGGGTGTCTGAGGTGTGCCTGGGAGTGTCAGTGGTGTGCCTGGGGGATGTCTGAGGTGCACCTGGGAGTGTCTGAGGTGCCTGGGGTGTGTGGTGTGCCTGGGTGTCTGGGGTGTGCCTGGGGTGTCTGGTGTGCCTGGGGGTGTCTAGGGTGTGCCTAGGGGTGTCAAGGTGTGCCTGGGGTGTCAGAGGTGTGCCTGGGGTGTCGGAGGTGTGCCTGGGAGTGTCAGGGGTGTGCCTGGGATTGTCTGAGGTGTGCCTGGGGGTGTCTGAGGTGTGCCTGGGGAGTGTCGGAGGTGTGCCTGGGAGTGTCTGAGGTGTGCCTGGGAGTGTCAGAGGTGTGCCTGGGGTGTCTGAGGTGTGCCTGGGGTGTCAGGGGTGCAGGAGTGTCTGGGGTGTGCCTGGGGTGTCTGAGGTGTGCCTGGGAGGTGTCTGAGGTGTGCCTGGGGTGTCAGGGGTGTGCCTGGGAGTGTGGGGTGTACCTGGGAGTGTCAGAGGTGTGCCTGGGGTGTCAGTGGTGTGCCTGGGAGTGTCAGCTGTATGCCTGGGGAGTGTCTGGGGTGTGCCTGGCAGTGTCAGAGGTGTGCCTCAGGATGTCAGATGTGTACCTGGGAGTGTCAGAGGTGTGCCTGGGAGTGTCAGAGGTGCCTGGGGTGTCAGAGGTGCTGGGAGTGTCTGAGGTGTGCTGGGGTGTCTGAGGTGCCTGGGGGTGTCAGAGGTGTGCCTGGGTGTCTGAGTGTGCCTGGGGTGTTTAGGAGTGTGCCTGGGGTGTCTGGGGTGTGCCTGGGGTGTCAGGGTGTGCCTGGGAGTGTCAGGTGTGCCTGGGGTGTCAGAGGTGTGCCTGGGGTGTCAGGGGTGTGCCTGGGAGTGTCAGAGGTATGCCTGGGAGTGTCAGGTGTGCCTGGGAGTGTCTGGGGTGTGCCTGGGGAGTGTCAGGGGTGTGCCTGGGGTGTCAGGAGGTGTGCCTGGGGTGTCTGGTGTACCTGGGATTTCAGGTGTGCCTGGGGTGTGAGGTGTACCTGGGGAGTGTCAGAGTTGTGCCTGGGAGTGTCAGAGGTGTACCTGGATTGTCAGAGGTGTGCCTGGGAGTGTCAGGTGCACCTGGATGTCTGAGGTGTGCCTGGGGTGTCTGAGGTGTGCCTGGGGTGTCTGAGGTGCACTTGGGGTGTCAGAGGTGTGCCTGGAGTGTCAGGGTGTGCCTGGGAGTGTCGGAGGTGTGCCTGGAGTGTCAGGGTGTGCCTGGGGTGTCTGGGTGTGCCTGGGGGTGTCTGGGGTGTGCCTGGGGTGTCTGGGGGTTGTGCCTGGGGGTGTCAGGGGTGCCAGGGGTGTGGGGAGGTGCACCTAGGAGTGTCAGAGGTGTGCCTGTGAGTGTCAGATGTGTGCCTGTGAGTGTCTGGGGTGTTCCTGGGGTGTCAGAGGGTGTGCCTGGGGTGTGAGAGGTGTGCCTGGGGTGTCGGAGGGTGCCTGTCAGGTCTGAGTGTGTCTGGGAGTGTCAGCGGTGTGCCTGGGTGTGTCAGAGGTGTGCCTGGGGTGTCAGAGGTGTACCTGGGAATGTCAGGGGTGTGCCTGGGGTGTCAGGTTGTTCCTGGGAGTGTCAGCGGTGTACCTTGGAGTATCAGAGGTGTGCCTGGGAGTATCAGAGGTGTGCCTGGGAGTGTCGGAGGTGTGCCTGGGGTGTCGGCAGTGTGCCTGGGGTGTCGGAGGTGTGCCTGGGAGTGTCGGAGGTGTGCCTGGGAGTGTCTGAGGTGTACCTGGGGAGTGTCTGAGGTGTGCCTGGGAGTGTCAGGGGTTGTGCCTGGGAGTGTCAGAGGTGTGCCTGGGGTGTCAGAGGTGTGCCTGGGAGTGTCAGAGGGTCTTGGTGTCTGGGGTGTGCCAGTGTCGGAGGTGTGCCTGGGAGTGTCAGAGGTGTGCCTGGGGAGTGTCAGGAGGTGTGCCTGGGAGTGTGAGAGGTGTGCCGGGGATGTCGGAGGTGTGCCTGTCAGTGTCTGAGGTGTACCTGGGGTGTCAGAGGTGTACCTGGGAGTGTCAGCGGTGTGCCTAGGGTGTCAGAGGTATGCCTGGGGTGTCAGAGGTGTGCACCAAGTGTGAGAGGTGTGCCTTGGGTGTCAGGGGTGTGCCTGGGGAGTGTCTGGGGTGTGCCTGGGGTGTCAGAGGTGTGCCTGGGGAGTGTCAGGGGTGTGCCTGGGGAGTGTCAGAGGTGTGCCTGGGAGTGTCAGAGGGTGTGCCTGGGGAGTGTCAGAGGTGTGCCTGGGGAGTGTCTGGAGGGTTACCTGGGGTGTCTGGGGTACCTGGGAGTGTCAGAGGTGTACCTGGGGTGTCAGAAGTGCCTGGGAGTGTCTGGGTGTGCCTGGGAGTGTCAGAGGTGCCTGGGGTGTATGGGGTGTGCCTGGGGTGTCAGGTGTGGAAGTGTCTGGGGTGTGCCGGGGTGTCTGGGGTGTGCCTGGAGGTCAGAGTAGAACCAGGGGTGTGGGGAAGGGGTATGTGGGAGTGTCAGGGGTGTGCCTGGGGAGTGTCAGAGGTGTACCTGGGTGTCTGAGAGGTGTACCTGGGGTGTCAGGGTGTACCTGGGGAGTGTCTGAGGGTGCACCTGGGGAGTGTCTGAGGGCACCTGGGGTGTCTGGGGGTGCTGGGGTGTCTAGGGGTGCACCTGGGGTGTCTGGGTGCACCGGGGTGTCTGGTGCCTGGGGTGTCAGGGGCACCTGGGGTGTCAGAGGTGTACCTGGGGAGTGTGTGAGGTGCACCTGGGAGTGTCTGAGGTGTACCTGGGGTGTCAGGGGTGCCTGGGGTGTCAGGGTGTGCCTGGGGGTGTGTGAGGTGTGCCTGGGAGTGTCTGGGGTGTGCCTGGGAGTGTCTGAGGTGTGCCTGGGGTGGGGTGTGCCTGGTGTCAGGGGTGTGCCTGGGAGTGTCAGGGGTGTGCCTGGAGTGTCAGTGGTGTGCCTGGGGTGTCAGATGTGCCTGAGGAGTGTCAGAGGTGTGCCTGGGAGTGTCAGAGGTGTGCCTGGGAGTGTCAGAGGTGCACCTGGGAGTGTCTGAGGTGCCTGGGGGTGTCTGAGGTGTGGTGTGATCTGAGGGTGCACCTGGGAGTGTCTGAGGCAGGGGTGTCTGAGGTGCCTGAGGGGTGTGTCTGGGGTGTGCCTGGGTGTCTGAGGTGTGCCTTGGGGTGTCCAGGGGTGTGGGGTGTCTGGGGTGTGCCTGGGTGTCTGGTGTGCCTGGGAGGTCTGAGATGTGCCTGGGAGATGTGGTGTTCCTGGGGAGTGTCAGGGGTGTGCCTGGGAGTGTCAGAGGTGTGCCTGGGGTGTCAGTGGTGTGCACCAGGAGTGTCAGCTGTATGCCTGGGAGTGTCTAAGGTGTGCCTGGCGGTGTCAGAGGTGTACCTGGGAATGTCGTGGTGTGCCTGGGAGTGTCAGAGGTGTGCCTGGGGTGTCAGAGGTGCACCTGGGGTGTCAGGGTGCACCTGGAGTGTCTGAGGTGCGCAAGTGTTTGAGGTGCACCTGGGGTGTCTGAGGGTGTTCCTGGGAGTGTCTGAGGTGTGCCTGAGAGTGTTAGAGGTGTGCCTGGGGTGTCTGGGGTGTGCCTGGGGAGTGTCAGGGGTGTGCCTGGGAGTGTCAGAGGGTGTGCCTGGGGATGTCAGAGGTGTGCCTGGGGAGTATCAGGGGGGTGTGCCTGAGGTGTCAGGGCATGCCTGGGGTGTCAGGTGTGCCTGGGGAGTGTCTGGGGTGGCCTGGGGTGTCAGGGGTGTGCCTGGGATTGTCGGGATGTGCCTGGGGTGTCTGAGGTGCACCTGGGGAGTGTCAGGGGTGTGCCTGGGGAGTGTCTGAGTTGTGCCTGGGGTGTCAGGTTGTGCCTGGGGGTGTCAGAGTTGTACCTGGGGGTGTCAGAGGTGCACCTGGGAGTGTCAGAGGTGCACCTGGGAGTGTCAGAGGTGCACCTGGGGTGTCAGTGGTGTGGGGAGTGTCAGTTGTATACTTGGAGTGTCTGAGGTGTTCCTGGGAGTGTGAGGGTGTGCCTGGGGTGTGGGGGTGTGCCTGGGGAGTATCGGAGGTGTGCCTGTCAGAGTCTGAGGTGTGTTGGGGAGTGTCAGCGGTGTGCCTGGGTGTGTCAGAGGTGTACCTGGGGTCAGGGGGGTGCCTGGGGTGTCAGGGGTGTGCCTGGGGTGTCAGAGTTGTGCCTGGGAGTGTCAGGGTGTGCCTTGGAGTAATAGAGGTGTGCCTGGGGATATCAGGGTGTACCTGGGAGTGTCAGAGGTGTGCCATTGTCGGGGTGTGCCTGGGGGTGTCGGAGGTGTGCAGGGGTGTCAGAGGTGTGCCTGGGTGTCTGGGGTGTGCCTGGGGTGTCTGAGTGTGCCTCAGGTGTCAAGTTGTGCCTGGGGTGTCAGAGTGTGCAGGTGTCAGAGGTGTGCCTGGGTGTCTGAGGGGTGTGCCCAGTGTCGGAGGTGTATCTGGGAGTGTCAGAGGTGTGCCTGGGGTGTCTGGGGTGTGCCTGGGGTGTCTGGGGTGTGCCTGGAGTGTCAGAGGAGTGCCTGGGGTGTCTGGGGTGTGCCTGGGGTGTTGGGGAGTGCCTGGGGAGTGTCAGAGGTGTGCCAGGGGAGTGTCAGAGGGTACCTGGGGTGTCAGAGGTGTGCCTGGGGAGTGTGAGAGGTGTGCCTGGGGTGTCGAGGTGTGCCTTTCGGTGTCTGAGGTGAACCTGGGCAGTGTCAGGGTGTGCCTGGGAGTGTCAGCGGTGTGCCTAAGTGTCAGAGTATGCCTGGGCTGGGGGGTGTACCAGAGTGTGAGGAGGTGTGCCTGGGGAGTGTCAGAGGTGTGCCTGGGAGTGTCTGGGGTGTGCATGGGGTGTCAGAGGTGTGCCTGGGGTGTCAGAGGTGTGCCTGGGAGTGTGTCAGAGGTGTGCCTGGAGGTGTCAGAGGTGTGCCTGGGGAGTGTCAGAGGTGTGCCTGGGAATGTCTGGGGTTTACCTGGGGAGTGTCTGGGGTGTGCCTGGGGAGTATCAGAGAAGTGCCTGGGAGTGTCAGAAGTGCCTGGTAGTGTCTGGGGTGTACCTGGGGGTGACAGAGGTACCTGGGAGTGTGGGGTGTGCCTGGGGTGTCAGGTGTGCCCTGAGTGTCTGGTGTGCCTGGGGTGTCTGAGGTGTGCCTGGGAGTGTCTGAGGTGTGCCTGGAGGTCAGGGGAACCAGGGGGTGTGACAGGGAGTGTGGGAGTGTGAGAGGTGTGCAGGTGTCTGGGGTGCACTGCTGGGGTGTCTGGTGCACCTGGTGGTGTCTGGGGAGGTGCACCTGGGGTGTCTGGGGTGCCTGGGGTGTCTGGGGGCACCAGGGGTGTCTGGGGTGCCTGGGGTGTCTGGGGTGTGCCTGGGGTGTGTGGGGTGTGCCTGGGAGTGTCAGGGGTGTGCCTGGGGTGTGTGGGGTGTGCCTGGGGTGTCTGGGGGTGCCTGGGAGGTCTGAGGTGTGCCAGGGAGTGTCAGGGGTGTTCCTGGGAGTGTCAGGGGTGTGCCGAGTGTCAGAGGTGTACCAGGGGTGTCAGTGCCTGGGGTGTCAGGGGTGTGCCTGGGGAGTGTGAGGTGTGCCTGGGGTGTCGGAGGTGTGCCTGTCAGTGTCTGAGGTGAGACCTGGCAGTGTCAGAGGTGTGCCTGGGGAGTGTCAGAGGTGTGCCTGGGAGTGTCAGAGGTGCCTGGGGTGTCAGGGTGTGCCTGGGAGTGTGAGGGTGTGCCTGGGGTGTCAGGGGTGCCTGGGGTGTCTGAGGTGTGCATGGGGTGTCAGGTGTGCCGGAGTGTCAGAGGTGTGCCTGGGGTGTCAGAGGTGTGCCTGGGGAGTGTCAGAGGTTTGCCTGGGAGTGTCAGAGGTGTGCCTGGGATGTCTGGGGTTTACCTGGGAGTGTCTGGGGTGTGCCTGGGGAGTATCGAGAGTACTGCAGGAGTGTCAGAGGTACCTGTAGTGGTGCAGGGTGTGCCTGGGGTGTCAGAGGGTGCCTGGGGTGTCTGGGGTGTGCTGTGAGTGTCAGGTGTGCCTGGAGTGTCTGGGGTGTGCCTGGGGTGTCAGGGGTGTGCCTGGGGGTGTCTGGTGTGCCTGGGAGTCAGAGAACCAGGGGAGTGTGACAGGAGTATGTGGGAGTGTGAGAGGTGTGCCTGGGAGTGTCTGAGGTGCACCTGGGAGTGTCAGGGGGTGCACCTGGGGTGTCTGGGGTGCCTGGGGTGTCTGAGGTGCCTGGGGAGTGTCTGAGGTGCACCAGGGGGTGTCTGGTGCCTGGGGTATGTGAGGTGTGCAGGTGTGTGAGGTGTGCCTGGAGTGTCAGGTGTGCCTGGGGTGTGTGAGGTGTGCCTGGGGTGTCAGGAGGTGCACCTGGGGAGGTCTGAGGTGCCAGAGGTGTCAGGGGTGTTCCTGGGAGTGTCAGGGGTGTGCCTGGGAGTGTCAGGGGTGTGCCTGGGAGTGTCAGTGTGTGCAGGGATGTCAGCTGTATGCAGGAGTGTCTGGTGTGCCTGGGAGTGTCAGGGTGTGCCTGGGGAATGTCAGTGGGATGCCTGGGAGTGTCAGGTTGTGCCTGAGAGTGTGTCAGAGGTGTGCCTGGGGAGTGTCAGGGTGTGCCTGGGGTGTCAGAGGTGCGCCTGGGGGTGTCAGAGGTGCCTGGGTGTCTGAGGTGCACCTGGGGTGCAGAGGTGCACCTGGGGTGTCAGTGGTGTCCTTGGGAATGTCAGTTGTATGCCTGGGAGTGTCTGAGGTGTGCCTGGGGTGTCAGTGGTGTGCTGGGGAGTGTCAGGGGTGTGCCTAGAGTGTCGGGGTGCCTGGAGTCAGTTGGTGTGCTGGGGTGTCTGGGGTGTGCCTGGGAGTGTCAGTGGTGTGCCTGGGGTGTTTGGGGTGCACCTGGAGTGTCTGAGGTGCCTGGGGTGTCTGGTGTGCCTGGGGTGTCTGGGGTGTGCCTGGGGAGTGTCTGGGGTGTGCCTGGGTGTCTGGGGTGTGCCTGGGGTGTCAGAGGTGTGCCTGGGGGTGTCAGGGGTGTGCCTGAGTGTCGGAGTGTGCCTGGGTGTGGAGGTGTGCCTGGGGTGACTGGGGTGTGCCTGGGGTCTCAGGTGTGCCTGGGGTGTCTGGGGTGTGCCGGGGTGTCAGAGGTACCAGGGGGTGTCTGAGGGTGTGCCTGGTGTCAGAGGTGTGACTGTGAGTGTCAGGGTGTGCCTGTGAGTGTCTGAGGTGTTCCTGGGGTGTCTGGGGTGTGCCTGGTGTGTCAGAGGGTGCCAGGGAGTGTCAGTGGAGTGCCTGGGGAGTGTCAGAGGTGTGCCTGGGAGTGTGAGGTTCTGGGGTGTAAGTGTGCCTGTCAGTGTCTGGGGTGTGTCTGGGGAGTGTCAGCAGGGTGTGCCTGGGTGTGTCAGAGGAGTGCCTGGGGAGTGTCAGGGATTGCTGCAGGTGTCAGGGGTGTGCCTGGGAGTGTCAGGGGTGTGCCTGGGGTGTCAGAGGTGTGCCTGGGAGTGTCTGAGGTGTGCCTGGGGAGTGTCTGGGGTGTGCCTGGGGTGTCTGGGGTGTGCCTGGGGTGTCTGAGGGCAGGGGGTGCTTAGGTGTGCAAGTGTCAGAGGTGCCAGGGGAGTGTCAGGGGTGCCTGGGGTGTCAGTGTGCCTGTGAGGTGTCAGGTGTGCCTGTGAGGTGTCTGTGGTGTGTCTGGGGTGTGCCTGGGGTGTCGGTGGTGCCAGGGGAGTGTCAGTGGAGTGCCTGGGAGTGTCAGGGGTGTGCCTGGGGAGCGTGGGGAGGTGTGCCTGGGGAGTATCGGAAGGTGTGCCTGTCAGTGTCTGGGGTGTATCTGGGAGTGTCAGAGGTGTATCTGGGAGTGTCAGTGGTGTGCCTGGGAGTGTCTGGGTGCCTGGGGTGTCTGGGGTGCACCTGGGGAGTGTCTGGGGTGCACCTGGGGTGTCTGAGGTGTGCCTGGGGAGTGTCTGGGGTGTGCCTGGGGTGTCTGGGGTGTGCTGGGGTGTCTGAGGTGTGCCTGGGGTGTCTGAGGTGTTCCTGGGAGTGTCTGGGGGTGCGTGGGGTGTCTGGGGGTGTGCCTGGGGTGTCTGGGGTGTGCCTGGGGTGTCTGAGGTGTGCCTGGGGTGTGGGGTGTGCCTGGGGTCTGGGGTTGTGCCTGGGGTGTCAGAGGTGTGCCTGGGGTGTCAGAGGTGTGCCTGGGGAGTGTCAGAGGTGTGCCTGAGGTGTCAGAGGTGTGCCTGGGGGTGTCGGAGGTGTGCCTGGGGGTGTCGGGTGTGCCTGGAGTGTCGGGTGTGCCTGGGGAGTGTCTGGTGTGCTTGGGGTGTCAGGAGGTCTGTGGTGTGTTGGGGTGTGCCTGGGGTGTCTGGGGTGTGGCTGGGGGTGTGTCTGGTGTGCCTGGGGTGTCAGAGGTACCAGGGAGTGTCAGAGGTGTGCCTAGGGTGTCAGAGTTGTGCCTGGGGTGTCAGAGTTGTGCCAGTGTCAGAGGTGCACATGGGGTGTCAGAGTGTGCCTGGGGAGTGTCAGAGGTGCACCTGGGGAGTGTCAGTGGTGTGCCTGGGGTGTCAGTTGTATGCCTGGGGAGTGTCTGGGGTGTGCCTGGCAGTGTCAGTGGTGTACCTGGGAGTGTCAGGGGTGTGCCTGGGGTGTCAAGGTGCCTGGGGTGTCAGTGGTGTGCCTGGGGGTGTCTGATGTGCACCTGGGGTGTCTGGGGGTGCACCTGGGGTGTCTGGGGTGTGCCTGGGGTGTCTGGGGTGTGCCTGGGGTTTCTAAGGTGTGCCTGGGAGTGTCTGGGGTGTGCCTGGGGTGTCAGAGGTGTGCCTGAGGTGTCAGGGGTGTGCCTGAGGTGTCGGAGGTGTACCTGGAGGTGTCAGGTGTGCCTGGGTGTCTGAGGTGTGCCTGGGGTGTCTGGGGTGTGCCTCAGGTGTCTGAGGTGTGCCTGGGTGTCTGAGGTGTGCCTGGGAGTGTCAAGGAGTGCCAGGGAGTGTGAGAGGTGTGCCTGGGGTGTCAGAGGTGTGCCTGTGGTGTCAGAGGTGTGCCTGTGAGTGTCTGGTGTTCCTGGGGTGTCTGGGGTGTGCCTGGTGTGTCAGAGGTGCCAGGGGTGTCAGTGGTGTGCCTGAGGTGTCAGGTGTGCCTGGAGTGTCAGGGGTGTGCCTGGGTGTCTGGGGTGTGCCTGGGGTGTCTGGGGTGTGCCTGGGGTGTCTGGGGTGTGCCTTGGCGTGTCGGGAGTGCCAGGGGTGTCAGAGGTGCACCTAAGAGTGTCAGAGTGGTTGCCTGGTGTCAGATGTGCCTGTGGTGTCTGGGGTGTTCCTAAGTGTCAGAGGTGTGCTTGGGTGTGTCAGAGGTGTGCCTGGGGTGTCAGAGGTGTGCCTGGGAGTGTCGGGGTGTGCCTGGGGTGTCAGGGGTGTACCTAGGTGTGTCAGCAGTGTGCCTGGGGTGTCAGAGGTGTGCCTGGGGAGTGTCAGAGGTGTGCCTGGGGAATGTCAGAGGTGTGCCTGGGGTGTCGGGGTGTGCCTGGGGTGTCGGGTGTGCCTGGAGTGTCAGGAGGTGTGCCTGGGGGTGTCTGGGGTGTGCCTGGGGTGTCAGAGTTGTGCCTGGGGTGTCAGGGGTGTGCAAGTGTCAGAGGTGTGCCTGGGGAGTGTCAGGTGTGCCTGGGGTGTCTGGGGTGTGCCAGTGTGGGGTCTGGGGTGTCAGAGGTGTGCCTGGGGAGTGTCTGGTGTGCCTGGGAGTGTCTGGTGTGCCTGGGGTGTCAGAGGTGTGCCTGGGAGTTGATGGATGTGCCTGGGGAGTGTCAGGGGTGTACCTGGGGTGTCAGGGGTGTGCCTGGGAGTGTCAGAGGGGTGCCTGGGGTGTCAGAGGTGTGCCTGGGGTGTCAGAGGTGTGCCTGGGGGTGTCAGGAGTGTACCTGGGAGTGTCTGAGGTGTACCTGGGAGTGTCAGAGGTGTACCTGGGAGTGTCGGCGGTGTGCCTGGGAGTGTCAGAGGTGTGCCTGGGAGTGTCAGAGGTGTGCCGGAGTGTGAAGTGTGCCTTGGGGTGTCAGGTTGTGCAGGTGTCAGAGGTGTATCTGGGGTGTCAGAGGTGTGCCTGGGGTGTCTGGGGGGTGTACCTGAGTGTCAGGAGGTGTATCTGGGGAGTGTCAGAGGTGTGCCTGGAGTGTCTGGGGTGTGCCTGGGGAGTGTCTGGGGTGTGCAGAGTGTCAGAGGTGCCTGGAGTGTCTGGGGTGTGCCTGGGGTGTTGGGGGAGTGCCTGGGAGTGTCAGAGGTGTGCCAGGTGTCAGAGGGTGCCTGGGGGTGTGGGGTGTGCCTGGGGTGTGAGGGGTGTGCCTGTGGTGGTATCGGAGGTGTGCCTGTCAGTGTCTCAGGTGAACCTGGCAGTGTCAGAGGTGTGCCTGGGAGTGTCAGCAGTGTGCCTGGGAGTGTCAGGGGTATGCCTGGGGTATCAGAGGTGTGCCTGGGGTGTGGGGGTGTGCCTTGGGGTGTCAGAGGTGTGCCTGGGGTGTCTGGGGTGCACCTGGGTGTCAGAGGTGTGCCTGGGGGTGTCAGAGGTGTGCCTGGGGTGTCAGGGTGTGCCAGGGGTGTCAGAGGTGTGCCCAGGTGTCAGAGGTGTGCCTGGGGAGTGTCTGGGGTTTGCCTGGGGTGTCTGGGGTGCCTGGGGTATCAGAGAAATGCCTGGGAGTGTCAGAGAAGTGCCTGGTGGTGTCTGGGGTGTGCCTGGGGTGACAGATTAGTGCCTGGGGTGTGTGGGTGTGCCTGGGGAGTGTCTGGGGAGGTGTGCCTGGGGTGTCTGGTGTGCAGAATCAGAGAACCAGGAGTGTGACAGAGGTGTGGGGGTGAGGTGTGCCTTGGGTGTCTGGGGTGCCTGGGGTGTCTGAGGTGCCTGGGGTGTCTGGGGTGCCTGGGGAGTGTCTGGTGTGCCTGGGGTGTCTGAGGGGCACCTGGGGAGTGTCTGGTGCCTGGGAGTGTGTGGTGCACCTGGGGTGTCTGGTGCACCTGGGTGTCTGGGGTGCACCTGTGGTCAGGGGTGTGTGCCTGGGGAGTGTGTGAGGTGTGCCTGGGGAGTGTCTGGGGGGTGCCCTGGGAGTGTCTGGGGTGTGCCTGGGAGTGTCAGAGTGTTCCTGGTAGTGTCAGGGGTGTACCTGGGAGTGTCGGGGGTGTGCCTGGGGAATGTCAGTGGTGTGCCTGGGGTGTGTCAGGGGTTGTGCCTGAGGTGTCAGAGGTGTGCCTGGGGTGTCAGAGGTGTGCCGGGGTGTCAGGGGTGCTGGGGTGTCTGGGGTGCTGCCTGGGGTGTTTGGGGTGCCTGGGGTGTCCAGTGGTGTGCCTGGGAGTGTCAGAGGTGTGCCTGTGAGTGTCTGGTGTTCCTGGGGAGTGTCTTGGGTGTGCCTGGTGTGTCAGAGGGTGCCAGGGGGTGTTGAGTGGAGTACCTGGGGTGTCAGAGGTGTGCCTGGGGTGTGGGAGGTGTGCCTGGGGTGGGAAGTGTGCCTGTCAGTGTCAAGGGGTGTGTCTGGGGAGTGTCAGCGGTGTGCCTGGGTGTGTCAGAGGAGTGCCGGGTGTCAGAGGTGTTCCTGGGAGTGTCAGGGTGTGCCCTGGAGTGTCAGAGGTGTGCCTGGGGTGTCAGCAGTGTGCCTTGGGTATCAGAGGTGTGCCTGGGGAGTGTCAGGAGGTGTGCCTGGGAGTGTCGGAGGTGCACCTGGGGAGTGTCTGAGGTGCCTGGGGTGTCTGAGGGTGCACCTGGGGTGTCTGGGGTGCACCTGGGGTGTCTGGGGTGCACCTGGGGTGTCTGGGGTGCACCTGGGGTGTCTGGTGTGCAGGAGTGTCTGGGGTGTGCGCAGGTGTCAGGGGTGTGCCTGGGGTGTCTGAGGTGTGCCCTGGGTGTCTGGGGTGTGCCTGGGAGAGTCTGGGGGTGTGCCTGGGGAGTGTCATGGGTGGTGTTCCTGGGGTGTCAGGGGTGGCACCTGGAAGTGTCAGAGGTGTGCCTGGGGTGTCAGTGGTGTGCCTGGGGTGTCAGCTCTATGCCTGGGAGTGTCTGAGGTGTGCCTGGCAGTGTCAGAGGTGCCTGGGAATGTCAGTGGTGTGCCTGGGGTGTCAGAGGTGTGCCTGGGAGTGTCAGAGGTGCACCTGGGGGTGTCAGAGGTGCACCTGGAGTGTCTGAGTGCACCTGGGGTGTTTGAGGTGCACCTGGAATCTGAGGTGTTCCTGGAGTGTCTGGGGTGTGCCTGAGGTGTGGGGTGTGCCTGGGGTGTCTGGGGTGTGCCTGGGGTGTCGGGGTGTGCCTGGGAGTGTCAGGGGTGTGCCTGGGGAGTGTCAGGTATGCCTGGGGTATCAGGGTGTGCCTGAGAGTGTCAGAGGTATGCCTGGGGTGTCAGGTGTGCCTGGGGAGTGTCTGGGGTGTGCAAGTGTCAGGGGTGTGCCTGGGATTGTCAGAGGTGTGCCTGGGGTGTCTGAGGTGCCTGGGGGTGTCAGGGGTGTGCCTGGGAGTGTCTGAGTTGTGCCTGGGAGTGTCAGGTTTGTGCCTGGGGAGTATCAGGTTGTGCCTGGGAGTGTCAGAGGTGCACCTGGGAGTGTCAGGGTGCACCTGGGGTGTCAGAGGTGCACCTGGGGAGTGTCAGTGGTGTGTCTGGGAGTGTCAGTTGTACTTGGGAGTGTCTGGGGTGTTCCTGGGGGTGTGAGAGGTGTGCCTGGGAGTGTGAGGGTGTGCCTGGGGTGTCAGGTGTGCCTGTCAGAGTCTGAGGGGTGTATCTGGTAGTGTCAGCGGTGTGCCTGGGTGTGTCAGAGGTACCTGGGGTGTCAGGAGGAGTGCCTGGGAGTGTCAGGGGTGTGCTGGAGTGTCAGAGTTGTGCCAGTGTCAGCGGTGTGCCTTGGAGTAATGGGGTGTACCTGGGGTGTCAGAGGTGTGCCTGGGGTGTCAGGTGTATCTGGGAGTGTCGGCGGTGTGCCTGGGGTGTCGGAGGTGTGCCTGGGGTGTCGGAGGTGTGCCTGGAGTGTCTGGGGTGTGCCTGGGGTGTCTGGGGTGTACCTCAGGTGTCAGTTCCTGGGGAGTGTCAGAGGTGTGCCTGGGGAGTGTCAGAGGTGTGCCTGGGAGTGTCTGGGGTGTGCCGAGTGTCGGAGGTGTGTCTGGGTGTCAGGGGTGTGCCTGGGAGTGTCTGGGGTGTGCCTAGGGTGTCTGGTGTGCCTGCGAGTGTCAGAGGTACATGGGGTGTCTGGGGTGTGCCTGGGGTGTTGAGGACTGGGATTTCAGGTGGCCTGGGGGTGTCAGAGGGGTACCTGGAGTGTCAGGTGTGCCTGGGGTTGAGGTGTGCCTGGGGTGTCGGAGGTGTGCCTGTCAGTGTCTGGGTGAACTTGGCAGTGTCAGAGGTGTGCCTGGGGGTGTCAGCGGTGTGCCTGGGGTGTCAGAGGTATGCAGGATTATCAGGGGGTGTGCCTGGGTGTGAGGGGTGTGCCTTGGGGAGTGTCAGAGGGCCTGGGGTGTCTGGGGTGTACATGGGGGTGTCAGAGGTGTGCCTGGGAGTGTCAGAGGGTGTGCCTGGGTGTCAGGGGGTGTGCCTGGGGTGTCAGAGGTGTGCCTGGGGTGTCAGGGGTGTGCCTGGGAATGTTGGGGTTTGCCCTGGGTGTCAGGGTGTGCCTGGGGTGTCAGAAATACCTGGGAGTGTCAGGTACCTGGTAGTGTCTGGGGTGTGCCTGGGGAGGACAGAGGTACCGGGGTGTGTGGGGTGTGCCTGTGAGTGTCAGGTGCCTGGAGTGTCTGGGGTGTGCCTGGGGTGTCTAGGGGTGTGCCTGGGGTGTCTGAGGTGTGCCAGGTGAGAGAACCAGGAGTGTGACAGGGTATGTGGGGAGTGTGGGGAGGTGTGCCTGGGGTGTCTGAGGTGCCTGGGAGTGTGAGGTGCACCTGGTGGTGTCTGGTGCACCTGGGGTGTCTGGGGTGCACCTGGGGTGTCTGAGGAGCACCAGGGGTGTCTGGGGGTGCCTGGGGTGTGTGGGGTGTGCCTGGGGTGTGTGGGGTGTGCCTGGGTGTCAGGGGTGTGCCTGGGTGTGTGGGGTGTGCCTGGGGTGTCTGGGGTGCCTGGGGAGTCTGGGGTGTGCCAGAGTGTCAGGGGTGTTCCTGGGGTGTCAGGGGTGTGCCTGGGAGTGTCAGTGGTGTGCCTGGGGTGTCAGCTGTATGCCTGAGTGTCTGAGGGTGTGCCTGGCAGTGTCAGGGGTGTGCCTGGGGATGTCAGTGTATGCCGGGAGTGTCAGAGTTGTGCCTGAGAGTGTCAGGAGGTGTGCCTGGGAGTGTCAGAGGTGTGCCTGGGGTGTCAGGGCACCTGGGAGTGTCAGAGGTGCACCTGGAGTGTCTGGGGTGCACCTGGGGTGTCTGAGGTGCCCTGGGTGTCAGTGGGTGTCCTGGGGAATGTGGTTGTATGCCTGGGGAGTGTCTGGGGTGTGCCTGGCAGTGTCAGTGGTGTGCCTGGAGTGTCAGAGGTGTGCCTGGGGTGTCCAGGGGGTGCTGGGTGTCAGTGGTGTGCCTGGGGAGTGTGAGTTGTATGCCTGGGGGTGTCTGAGGGTGTGCTGGTGTCAGTGGGTGTGCCTGGGGTGTCTGGGGTGCCTGGAGTGTCTGGGGTGCCTGGGGTGTGTGGGGTCTGTGGTGTGGCTGGGTGTCTGTGAGGGTGTGCCTGGGGTGTCTGGGGTGTGCCGGTGTCAGGAGGTGTGCCTGAGGTGTCAGGGAGGTGTGCCTGGGGTGTCGGAGGTGTGCCTGGAAGTGTCGGAGGTGTGCCTGGGGTGTCTGGGGTGTGCCTGGGGTGTCTGGGGTGTGCCTGGGGTGTCTGGTGTGCCTGGGGTGTTGGGGGTGCCAGGGGGGTGTCTGGGGGTGTGCCAGTGTCAGAGGTGTGCCTGGGAGGTGTCTGAGGGTGTTCCTGGGGAGTGTCTGAGGTGTACCTGGTGTGTCAGAGGTGCCAGGGGTGTCAGTGGTGCCTGGGGTGTCAGGGGTGTGCCTGGGGAGTGTGAGAGGTGTGCCTGGGGTGTCAGAGGGGTACCTGGGGTGTCAGAGGATTACCTGCGAGTGTCAGGGGTGTGCCTGGGAGTGTCAGGAGGTGTGCCTGGGTGTGTCAGAGGGTACAGGTATGGGATACCTGCAGTGTCAGGGGTGTGCCTGGGAGTGTCAGAGGTGTGCCTGGGAGTGTCAGAGGTGTGCCTGGGAGTGTCTGGGGTGTGCCTGGGGTGTCTGGTGTGCTTGGGTGTCTGAGGTGTGCCTGCAGTGTCTGAGGGTGCTGGGGTGTCTTAGTGTGCCTGGGGAGTGTCAGAGGAGTACCAGAGTGTGGGGTGCCTGGGGTGTCAGAGGTGTGCCTGGGTTTCAAAGGTGTGCCTGTGGTGTCTGTGGTGTTCTTGGGGTGTCTGGGGGTGTATGGGAGTGTCAGAGAGGTACAGGGGGTGTCAGTGGAGTACCTGGGAGTGTCAGAGGTGTGCCTGGGGCGTGAGGTGTGCCTGGGGTATCGGAAGTGTACCTGTCAGTGTCTGGGGTGTATCTGAGTGTCAGAGGTGTCTGGGAGTGTCAGTGGTGTGCCTGGGGGTGTCTCAGGTGCCTGGGGTCTGGGGTGCACCTGGGGTGTCTGGGGTGTCTGAGGTGTGCTTGAGAGTGTTAGAGGTGTGCCTGGGAGTGTCTGGGGTGTGCCTGGGTGTCAGGGGTGTACCTGGGGAGCGTGAGAGGGTGTACCTGGGAGTATCGGGAGTGTGCCTGTCAGTGTCTGAGGTGTATCTGGGAGTGTCAGAGGTGTATCTGGAGTGTCAGTGGTGTGCCTGGGAGTGTCTCAGGTGCACCTGGGGTGTCTGGTGCACCTGGGGTGTCTGGTGCACCTGAGGTGTCTGAGGTGTGCCTGGGGTGTCTGGGGTGTGCCTGGGGTGTCTGAGGTGTGCCTGGGGTGACTGAGGTGTGCCTGGGGTGTCTGGGGTGTTCCTGGGAGGGGTCTGAGGAGTGCGTGGGAGTGTCTGGGGTGTGCCTGGGGTGTCTGGGGTGTACCTGGGGTGTCTGGAGTTGCCTGGGGTGTCTGGGGTGTGCCTGGGGGTGTCTGAGGTGTGCCTGGGGAGTATCAGAGGTGTGCCTGGGGAGTGTCAGAGGTGTACCTGGGGAGTGTCAGAGGTGTGCCTGAGGAGTGTCAGAGGTGTACCAGTGTCAGGTGTGCCTGGGAGTGTCGGAGGTGTGCCTGGAAGTGTCAGGTGTGCCTGGGAGTGTCGGTGGTGTGCTTGGGGTGTCGGAGGTGTTCCTTGGTGTGTTTGAGGTGTGCCTGGGGAGTGTCTGAGTGTAACTGGGAGTGTCTGAGGTGTGCCTGGGGTGTCAGAGGAGTACCAGGGAGTGTCAGAGGTGTACCTAGGAGTGTCAGGTTGTACCTGGGGAGTGTCAGACTTGTACCTGGGAGTGTCAGAGGTGCACATGGGGGTGTCAGAGGTATATCTGGGTGTCAGAGGTGCACCTGGGGAGTGTCAGTGGTGTGCCTGGGAGTGTCAGTTGTATATGGGAGTGTCTGAGGTGTGCCTGGCATCAGTGGTGTGCCTGGGAGTGTCAGAGGTGTGCCTGGGAGTGTCAAGGTGCACCTGGGGTGTCAGTGGTGTGCCTGGGGTGTCTGATGTGCCTGGGAGTGTCTGAGGTGCCTGGGAGTGTCTGAGGTGCCTGGGTGTCTGAAGTGTACCTGGGGTGTCTGAGGGTGTGCCTGGGGTTTCTGGGTGTGGGGTGTCTGGAGGGTGTGCCTGGGAGTGTCAGGGTGTGCCTGAGGTGTCAGGGTGTACTGGAGTGTCGAGTGTGCCTGGAAGTGTCGGGTGTGCCTGGGGTGTCTGAGGTGTGCCTGGGGTGTCTGAGGTGTGCCTCAGGGTGTCTGAGGTGTGCCTGGGGTGTCTGAGGTGTACCTGCAGTGTCAAAGGAGTACCAGGGGAGTGTGTGAGAGGTGTGCCTGGGGAGTGTGGAGGTGTGTAACTGTGAGTGTCAGAGGTTGTACCTGTGGTGTCTGGGGTGTTCCTGGGGTGTCTGAGGGTGTACCTGGTGTGTCAGAGGAGTACCAGGGGTGTCAGTGGAGTACCTGGGTGTCAGAGGTGTGCCTGGGGTGTGGGGTGTGCCTGGGGTATGGGAAGTGTACCTGTCAGTGTCTGAGGGTGTGCCTGGGGTGTCAGCGGGTGCCTGGGTGTGTCAGAGGGATGCCTGGGAGTGTCAGGAGGTACCTGGGGGAGTGTCAGGGTGTGCCTGGGGTGTCAGAGGTGCACCTGGGGAGTGTCTGAGGTGCACCTGGGGTGTTGGGGTGCACCTGGGGTGACAGTGGTGTACCTGGGAGTGTCAGAGGTGTGCCTGTGAGTGTCTGAGGGTGTTCCTGGGAGTGTCTTAGGTGTGCCTAGTGTGTCAGAGGAGTGCCAGGGGTGTTGGTGGAGTACCTGGGGTGTCAGAGGTGTGCCTGGGGTGTGAGTGTGCCTGGGAGTATAGGAGTATGCCTGTCAGTGTCTGGGGGTGTATCTGGGAGTGTCAGCGGTGTACCTGGGTGTGTCAGAGGGTACCCCGGGTTTCAGGAGTTCCTTGAGGTGTCAGGGGGTGTACCTGGAGTGTCAGAGGTGTACCTGGGGTGTCAGGGTGTACCGGAGTATCAGGTGTGCATGGAGTATCAGAGATTGTACCTGGGAGTGTCGGAGGTGTGCCTGGGAGTGTCGGAGGTGCCTGGGGGTGTCTGAGGTGCACCTGGGAGTGTCTGAGGTGCACCTGGGGTGTCTGAGGTGCACCTGGGAGTGTGTAGGGTGCACCTGGGGTGTCTGGGGTGCACCTGGGGTGTCTGAGGTGTGCCTGGGGGTGTCTGAGGTGTGCCTTGGGTGTCAGGGGTGTGCCTGGGGTGTCTGGGGTGTGCCCTGGGTGTCTGAGTGTGCCTGGGAGAGTCTGAGGTGTGCCTGGGAGTGTCATGGGTGTTCCTGGGAGTGTCAGGGGTGTGCCTGGAAGTGTCAGAGGTGTGCCTGGGGTGTCAGTGGTGTGCACCTGGGGTGTCAGCTCTATACCTGAGTGTCTAAGGTGTGCCTGGCAGTGTCAGAGGTACCTGGGAATGTCAGTGGTGTGCCTGGGAGTGTCAGAGGTGTACCTGGGAGTGTCAGAGGTGCACCTGGGAGTGTCAGAGGTGCACCTGGGAGTGTCTGAGGTGCACCTGGGAGTGTTTGAGGTGCACCTGGGGAGTGTCTGGTGTTCCTGGGAGGTCTGGGGTGTGCTTAGAGTGTTAGAGTGTGCCTGGGGAGTGTCTGGGGTGTGCCTGGGAGTGTCAGGGGTGTGCCTGGGAGTGTCAGAGGTGTGCCTGGGGTGTCAGAGGTATGCCTGGGGTATCAGGGGTGTGCACTGGGAGTGTCAGAGGTATACCGGAGTGTCAGGGTGTGCTGAGTGTCTGGGGTGTGTACCTGGGGTGTCAGGGGTGTGCCTGGGATTTTCAGAGGTGTGCCTGGGGAGTGTCTGAGGTGCACCTGGGATTGTCAGGGGTGTGCCTGGGGTGTCTGAGTTGTGCCTGGGGTGTCAAGGTTGTGCCTGGGGAGTATCAGAGTTGTACCTAGGAGTGTTAGAGTGCACCTGGGAGTGTCAGATGTGCACCTGGGGTGTCAGAGGTGCACCTGGAGTGTCAGTGGTGTATCTGGGGAGTGTCAGTTGTATACTTGGGAGTGTCTGAGGTGTTCCTGGGAGTGTGAGAGGTGTACCTGGGGTGTGAGAGGTGTACCTTGGGAGTATCGGAGTGTGCCTGTCAGAGTCTGAGGTGTATCTGGGTGGTGTCGGCGGTGTACCTGGGTGTGTCAGAGGTGCCTGGGGTGTCAGAGGGAGTACCTGGGGTGTCAGGGGGTGTGCCTGGGAGTGTCAGAGTTGTACCTGGGAGTGTCAGCGGTGTGCCTAGGAGTAATAGGGGTGTGCCTGGGAGTATCAGAGGTGTGCCTGGGGTGTCGGAGGTGTGCCTGGGAGTGTCGGCGGTGTACCTGGGGAGTGTCAGGTGTACCTGGGAGTGTCAGGTGTACCTGGGGTGTCTGGGGTGTACCTGGGAGTGTCTGAGGTGTGCCTCAGGTGTCAGAGTTGTACCTGGGGTGTCAGAGGTGTGCCTGGGAGTGTCAGAGGTGTGCCTGGGAGTGTGTGGGAGGTGTGCCAGTGTCGGAGGTGTATCTGGGAGTGTCAGGAGGTGTGCCTGGGGTGTCTGGGGTGTACCTAGGGGTGTCTGAGGTGTGCCTGCAGTGTCAGAGGGAGTGCATGAGAGTGTCTGGGGTGTGCCTGGTGTTAGGGTATCAGGTGTGCCTGTCCGGTGTCTGGTGAACTTGGCAGTGTCAGAGGTGTACCTGGGGTGTCAGCGGTGTACTAGGAGTGTCAGAGGTATGCCTGGGAATTATCAGAGTGTGCCTGGGGTGTGAGAGGTGTACCTTGGGGAGTGTCGAAGAGGTGTGGGGAGTGTCTGAGGTGTACATGGGGAGTGTCAGAGGTGTGTGCCTGTGTGTGGTGATTGTCAGACCAGGCCTTACAGCCCAGAATTATGTCACATATAACAGCAGGTACACCACAGACCTCGTGGTGCCACCGCATTCAGGTTGACACACGCCAGGTCGACCCTGGGGACTTGACCTGGCCCGCTAATGACGTGAGCCGGTGACCTGCAGCCGCACCCTGGCCAAGACACCTGGCCAGGACCACCTGCACAATTATCCAGATCAAACCGGTTAGTGTTAATTGTTAGAGGTCAGAAGCCATGAGCCGACCCCATATAAAGCCCTACAGTCCGTCCACGGCATTCAAAATTCCATATTCTTTGGTCATACTGATTCTCATTCTGGTTGCTGTCATCTCTCTCCGTTCCGGGTCGTCCTCAGTTCACTAAGCAGAGTCACCAGTCCCTCCCCAGGTCAGGAGAGACTTGACCAGACCCCAGCTAAGCAGAAGCCTCTGGAGGCAGCCAGCCAGCAC
The DNA here is from genome assembly GCF_018991925.1 of Homarus americanus. Taxonomy (NCBI): domain Eukaryota; kingdom Metazoa; phylum Arthropoda; class Malacostraca; order Decapoda; family Nephropidae; genus Homarus; species Homarus americanus. Next base: position 1,560 of record NW_024731678.1, on the reverse strand, counting down.
TCACTGGGCCTACGTCAGGGGTACGTGAGTCTGTAAGAACGTCTGGGGTGGAATTACCTACTGCTGGGAAGTATATTCATTCAGGTGTGTCGAGAGTCAGTGTCAAGTAACGTAAAAGCATGATGTTAGTACTGATATAATAGTGATATTAATGTGTCCATGTCATTGGAAGTGAATTAATAAATAGTTGTATCAAGAGGTGTTTAACAAGTTGTCCTTTAAAGTGATATATGTGTATTGACATACGAGATAAGATAAGCGTAGTGACGCTGTGCAAATAACATCAGGCCACGCTACCAAGTTTCCTATCTCTTTGCATTTCTGCTCCTATATATATATATCTTCCTCTTCTCTGTTTTATTCTGTCTCATTACACTAGGAGTGTCAGAGGGTGTACCTGGGGAGTCATCAGAGGTGTGCCTAGGGTGTCAGAGGTGTACCTGGGGTGTCAGAGGTGTACCTGGGAATGTCTGGGGTTTACCTGGGAGTGTCTGGGGTGTGCCTGGGGTATCAGAGAAGTGCCTGGGAGTGTCAGAGAAGTACCTGGTAGTGTCTGGGAGATTGTGCCTGGGAGTGACAGAGGTACCTGGGAGTGTAGGTGTGCCTGTGAGTGTCAGGTGTACCTGGAAGTGTCAGTGTACCTGGGGAGTGTCTGAGGTGTGTGCCTGTAGAGGGTGTCTGAGGGTGTGCCTGGGAAGTCAGAGGAGAAGAACCAGGGAGTGTGACAGGAGTATGTGGGGAGTGTGAGAGGTGCCTGGGAGTGTCTGAGGGTGCACCTGGGGAGTGTCAGGGTGCACCTGGTGTCTGGTGCACCTGGGGTGTCTGAGGTGCCTGGGGTGTCTGAGGGCACCGGGGGTGTCTGAGGTGCACCTGGGGAGTATGTGAGGTGTGCCTGGGGTGTGTGGGGTGTGCCTGGGGTGTCAGGGGTGTGCACACCAGGGGTGTGTGGGGTGTGCCTGGGGAGTGTCTGAGAAGTGCACCTGGGAGAAGTCTGAGTGTACCAGAGAGTGTCAGGGGTGTTCCTGGGAGTGTCAGGGGTGTACCTGGGAGTGTCAGTGGTGTGCCGGGGGTGTCAGCTGCCCATGCCTGGGAGTGTCTGGGGTGTACCTGGCAGTGTCAGAAGTGTACCTGGGAATGTCAGTGGTATACCTGGGAGTGTCAGGGTTATGCCTGAGGAGTGTCCAGAGGTGTACCTGGGGAGTATCAGAGGTGTGCCTGGGGAGTGTCAGAGGTGCACCTGGGGTGTCAGAGGTGCCTGGGGTGTCTAGTGCACCTGGGGTGTTTGAGGTGCACCTGGGAGTGTCAGTGGTGTCCCTGGGAATGTCAGTTGTATGCCTGGGAGTGTCTGGGGTGTGCCTGGCAGTGTCAGTGAGATGTGCCTGGGGAGTGTCAGAGGAATTGTTGCCTGCAGTGTCAGGGAATTGCGCACCTGGGGAATTATCAGTGGTGTGTACCTGGGAGTGTCAGTTGTATACTGCAGAATTGTCTGAAGTGTACCTGGCAGTGTCAGTGGTGTACCTGGGAGTGTTTGGTGCACCTGGAAGTATCTGAGGTGCACCT
>NW_024731677.1:0-13557 GCF_018991925.1 Homarus americanus | reverse complement strand
TTGCGTCCTTGGGTCTCACCATACCATGCCCAACGATATGTCCCAGGTAAGTCACTGAGGCCCGGCCAAAAGTAGATTTAGCCAGGTTTATGGTGAATCCAGTCTCTTGCAGTCGTGCAAACAGTATCTCCAAACGCACCAGATGTTCGTCCCAGCTGTCCGACACCACCACCAGGTCATCCAGGTAGGCGAACGTCCCACCTAGGTCCTGAATAAGGTAGTTGATGGCCCTCTGGAATGTGGCCGGAGCATTAGAAAAGCCAAACACCATAACCAAATATTGAAAAAGACCAAATGGAGTTATAAATGCCGAGATTATTTTTGCCCTATCCGTGAGTCCCACTTGATAATATCCTTTCAATAAGTCCACCGTACTGATAAATTTGGCACAGCCTATGCTGTCTATTATATCTTCAATCAAAGGTAAAGGGTAGGAGTCTGAGATAGTGACCTGGTTCACTTTACGATAATCGGTACAGAAACGAAAAGTGCCATCGGGTTTTGGAATGAGAAGGCAAGGTGAAGCCCAGGGGGAGGTACTAGGCTCAGCTAAGTTATGTTTTAACAAAAAATCTACCTCCTTTTTCATAATCTCTTTTTTTTTTGGATTTAGTCGATAAGCTCATTGCCTAATGGGTTGTACATCATCTGAGATTAGCTTAATATCATGTTTAAGTATATTGCAAAACCCTCGGAGGTCTGACGTGACTTTAGGAAATGTTGATAATAACTTAGTGAGATCTTTTGCTTGAGATGGATTCAGAACAGAAAAATACTCATCCAAGTTGTTGAGTATGTGACTGTTAGCAGGGTTTTCTTTAGGTAGAGGGAAGTCTAAATTCTCCAATAGGTCCATGTCATCTGTCTCCGGCTCCGGCCCTGACAAAACCGTATGCAATACAGGTTGACTTATAGCCTCTGGGATGTCTTCCTCTGACTGCCTGGAATGGTAAAGTTTCATGAGATGAATATGAAAAAGTTGTGAATCTTTTCTGCGATCAGGAGTATGGACTATATAGTTGAGGGGAGATAGTTTATTAGCATCGACTTGAAAGTTTTGATGGAACCGTTCCAAGCAACCTTTGGACGGTGGGTGGTAAGCCGAAGATGTACAATGGTCCACACTGAGGTCTTTCATCACCTGTTTGAACAAAGATGGATCAGATTGTTGGGCTTTAATGAGCTCATCCTTACTTATGGTCTTATTGTACAGACCTTCTGTGGGTAGGAAGATATTAGAGGTGGTTTTAGATGAAGAGGGCCCATTTCGCACACTCTGTGACCGGGTGACAGCAAAAGATGGGAAAAGGGGAGGAATAGTTTCTTCAAGGTCAGTGGTGGAGTTGACAGGTAAGGGAGAGTCGACTGTCTTTATGTTGGGAACCACTAGATCTCCTACCAAGTCATTACCCAATAATAAATGAATGCCGCTCACAGGCATTGGATCTTTCATAATGGCTATTTGCACTTCCCCAGTAATCAAGGGACATTGGAGGTGCACTTTAGCTAAAGGATAGGAAGAATGGGATGAGAGATCTGAAATTAGAACACTCTCATTAGTAAATGCGGTAGATATATCAGGAATGACGTTAAACAGGAGGATAGATTGTGCTGCGCCCGTATCACGTAGTATATGAATAGGGAAAGAACGAGACCCCTCTATGATTGAAGTTTTTCCCTCATAGGTGAATGAAGAGAAGATATCCTGATGGGGCCTTTCCACATTGGTATTTGCTATTGGTTTGGATTTGGGATCCAGGTAACTACTTTTAGCAATTCGACACTTTGGGTGTTTACAACTCTGGATTGTATGGCCTGGGTTTTTACAGTCAGAACAAGTAAGCTTGGTTGCATCAGGGGGGGTAAGTGTGGGACCTTTCGACCTACCACTCACGACCCAAAGGTTATCATCAGAGGAGGACCTAACATGTCGGGAAGTACCACGTTCTCTACTGCCAAGTGACTCCACCAACAAAGCGTACGCATCAGCCAGCTCAGCCGCACGCCCTAAATTAACCTCTCCACGCTCCTCCACATGCTTCAAGATGTGAAATGGTATCTTGCTCTTCCACTCCTCCAGGACTACCAAATTTAACAAATCCTGAAATGTGGAGGTCTCTGTAGCCTCTAACCACTTCTTGAAAAACCTAAGCTTTTCTTGAGCAAACTCAACAAAGGTGTGTGAAAATGGTTTTGGTTAGTTTACGAAACTTCTGCCGGTATCCATCTGGCGTGATAGCATAAGAGGTGAGGATATTCTTTTTTACGTTATCATAGTCATCAGTCTGGTCCAAACAGTTATAAACTCTACGAGCCTTACCACATAATTTAGGAACTAACACTGACACCCACTGGTCCTTTGGCCACTCATTCTTCCCGGCTATTTTCTCAAAAGTCCTAAATGACCCGTCCATATCGGATTCATCAAACCCGGGAACAAGGGAAGAAGCAGTAGCAGGGTTAAAAGCAGCTAGTTTCTCTCTTAATGCCACTTCTTTTGATTTAAACTCCGATGTTAAGGTGACTTCTATCTCTCTTACCTGTAGTTCTTTCAGTCTAACCTCCTGCTCCAACTTGGCCTGTTCCATCATTTCCTCATGCTCCAACTTGGCCTGTTCTAACCTTCCCTCATGCTCCAACTTTTGCTCCAACTTGGCCTGCTCCAACTTGGCCTGTTCCAACTTTTCTTCATGCTGCAACTTGGCCTGCTCCAACTTGTCTTCATGCTGCAACTTGGCCTGCTCCAACTTGTCCTCCTGCTCCAATTTGGCCTGTTCCAACTCGAGTTCTTTCATTTTGATTTGGAACTCGAACCTAGCTCGTTCTAGTTCTAAGGCGTCTATTCGTTGTGTTTCTTCTTGAGGGCTAGCCAGACCTGAGGCAACTTCTGAGTGAGGAGGGGTGGTGGATAGTGGTTGAAGTTTCTTGGACATGGGCGTTAATCTGTCAACAGCGGATTCTTTTAAAACTTCTTGTTGAACCAACACTTCAATCACATGATTTTTTAACATTTCCTTAGTCAGTTGCTGTGAAAATGGGATATTGTAATAGTTGGCTATTTCTTTCCATTCTTTCTTCAGGATATTAACACTTAATTTAGCTACGGAAGGATTTTCAATAAAATCCTGGAGATCAAAACCTGAGGTGGCCATTGTTAAGAAAAATAGGATAAATTAACAAATGGTCAAAAGATAAAATAAGTGGATAACCCTAGAAAATATCACGGCAGTGGATAACCAGAAAGTCCCAGAAACTCACCAAGTTATACCTAGGGAAATTACACTTATGATTATTGTTCTTCTGAGAAGATCCTTAGATAAGGATAAGAGACTTGAAAGAGGTAGGGCGTATTACGGCATTAATATAAAGATCCGGATTAACAACCCTGATATACTTGAAAGAGGAAGGGCGTATTACGGCATTAATATAAAGATCCGGATTAACAACCCTGATAAATGGTATGATTGACCCTGAATGAGTTAATGAGAAGAACAATAATTGAGGCTTTATAATTATGGGGTCCTGGTAGAGCGGGGCGTCCCAAGATATCACTTCACCGTAAACTAGTGACTATGGAACAGCCTACTCTGGAGTGAGGGTACGGCATTAAACAGATCCGGATTCTTCCCTACACTCGATAAGACTTACTACACGACTGCCACGTGTAATAACAGGTAAGCCTTATGACACTTGGAACCTAATATCCTACGGCTGTCACTCTTACTGTACGATAATACCAATATATGCACACACATATGAAGGAAACTTTAAACCACCGTAAAGCAATTGTGAACAGAAGTGACTGGGAGGAATAATTAACACTGAGTAACAAGGGGGGAAGGAATATGGTACTTAAGGTCGGATCCTGTCACGGTCGCCATTTGTTACGAGTTGGGGATTTAGAATATAGTTATAGTCTACCCAGATCCCAACAGGTAACAACAACAAAAAAACAAAGACAATCGGACTATAAAAGGGTAGACAAAGGATGCGAGTTTTCGTTGTGTATAATAAAGTACCATAAATCCCTTAACAAAATATTCAGCTTATAAATTACCCTTAACCAAACTTAACCTAAACATTAACAGTATATACATATTAATACAACATAAACAATTTTGAAGCAAGTGGACGTGGGGGAGGCAATACAAGATTACAAATACTTAAGTGAGGAGCTGAGATGGCTGACGAGTAAGGCTGAGTATTGTAGAAGACGGTAGGTAGTCACTGCGCCGTAGGTTTAGAGGATAGATGATCCTGTGGTCACTTCCCAGAGTGTAGTGCTCTCTCCTCGAATTGGAGCTCACAAAGAAGACTTGGAGGAAGTGACGCAACAACCAGGATATGGAGAAAGGAAACCCCGGAGTGTTAACTAAGACGAGTCATACTCGTGTCTCGTCCCTAGATGGCGTTGCTCGTGGTGCTGGGTAGGTAGATCAGGACAATTAGTAGAGGGGTTCGTAACAATATATATATATATATATATATATATATATATATATATATATATATATATATATATATATATATATATATATATATTGTTACGAACCACGCCATCAATTGTCATGATCTACCTACCCAGCACTACGAACCATGCCATCTATTGTCCTGATCTACCTACCCAGCACCACGAGCAACGCCATCTAGGGACGAAACCCGAGTATGACTACTCTTAGTTACCACTCCGGGGTTTCCCTTCTCCATATCCTGGTTGTTGCGTCACCTCCTCCAAGTCTTCTTCATCAGCTCCAGTTCGATGAGAGTTCAGTTCACTCTGGGAAGTGACCACAGGATCACCTATCCTGGAAACCTACGGCACAGTGACTACCTACCGTCTTCTACAATACTCAGCCTTACTCGTCGGCCATCTCAGCTCTGCACTTAAGTATTTGTAATCTTATATTGCCTCCCACCTCCACCTTGCTTCAAAATTATTGTATGTTGTATAAATATGTATATACTGTTAATGTTTAGGTTAAGTATGGTTAAGGGTAAATTATAGAAAGCTGAATATTTTGTTAAGGAATTTATGGTACTTTATTATACACAACAAAAACTCGCATCCTTTGTCTACCCTTTTATAGTCCGATTGTCTTTGTTTTTTATTATTTGTTGCCTGTTGGATCTGCAGACTTTTAACTATATTCTAAATCCCCAACTCGTAACAGTAGTTTTTAAGCCTTAAGGAGATGTTCCACTTATGATGAACATAAAGAAACAGGGACCAAAGCTTACGAGTTACTGGGCACTAGTTATCATCAAGAAGCGGTCAGCTGACATTTAAACTCAAAAGTTACTGAAAATCACCAATATGAACCACCTGCCTTTGTTTACGATCGTTTATGTGTGAGAGACTACCACACTAAAATAAGATATGAAAACTAACGTCAACAAAACCTGCCTAAGCTAACCAACTTGCCACTTCTTACATAAATTCAAACTCGATTTTTTTTCCACAGTTCCATCACCAGAACCATTCATCTGTAATAGAAAGGGTATTTTTAACAGACTTTGTGACCCATACAGTGTACCCTTAAGGTTCTCCACAACACTTGGAGAGAAAGTTGCATTTGTCTATATATACTGTGACGTCATAATTGTATTTAATCACTCCTCAGATTCTTATATTCACCTGGTCATGTATAATTTCACGGTCACCACCTTAGTAATGGCTTCAGGTGCTACGATGACCCACGATGTCTTTACTAGTGTTTTTATTATTTTTTTTATCCTAGAACTTGCCCACCTGTACACCTCCCCGTTATCCAAAATATTTAAATCAATCCCACAAGTGAGCAGGATAGATAGATAGATAGATAGATAAACATGCGTGCGGACAGGCAGATTAGATTTTCAGTAAAATCGCTGTACAAGTTCACATTCATTTAACATTTATATATACTGTACAGTGCAGGTATACAAATACAGGAAATACACATGTACAGTACAGGTATACAAACAATGTATATAGATAGTGCTGGTATGCAAAAATGGTTAAATAGTAAATCAATTCGACCAAGGATAACTCAACAAAGCGATCATAAGCTTATTTTTGCTAGGGATTGTGAAGTAGAGAGAAAATGCACGTTAAAATTATTAAAAAAAATACTTTGACATGCCGCTTCCAGCCGTATTTTGCGATTTACAAGCCGACTTTCATTATTTTCATATATTGCATTAAAAAAACGGTAATCTCACAAAGGATAAGCCAAGGTTTCATGTTGATACTGTAAAATGTTCAATGACACGTGCTCCGTACTGCAAACTCAACAAAAAGAGTTAAATGATGGCGTTTCATTATAAATTCCATGACATGCACCCTGTAATAGAACCAAAGACTTTGTTTTAGATACGTTCTGTTGCTCGTCGGCCTCGAACACTTAAAGCGAATGTCTTTTGTTATGCTCACCAGATGCCCTTCTGTTTCTGGGCGTTCCACCCGGTGTGCCATTTCATTATATCATAACTATAAATTCCGTGGCATGCGCTACTTAACAATATTGGAAACGGTGTGTTGGGCCTGTTGCATTGTTTGTCGGTTTCGAACATATACAGTGATCGTCTTTTGTTATATACAATGATCGTCTTTTGTTATACAGTGATCGTTTTTTGTTATATACAGTGATCGTCTTTTGTTATAAAGTAATCGTCTCTTGATAAACACAGTGATCGTCTTTTGATATACACAATGATCGTCTTTTGTTATACACAATGATCGTCTTTTGTTATACATTTCGATCGTGTGTTGTTATACATTTTGATTGTCTCTTGTTATACATACGAACACCGAATCTTGATAAGAGTTGCGGCTCCCGTAGTCCATACGAGACACTTGTGGCTTCCGATCAATAACAAATGAATATATTAAAGCGAAATTAACTGTGGTTCTGTACAATAATATTGACCTCATGGAAGATTTCGATAATTCCCATTTTCTATTCATTTTTGATTGAGTTATCCCGCTATTTTAGTTTTGTTCTTTTTCTGATATTATATAGCGATTACTGTCGAAATCAACCAAAATATTTGACCTAAAACTGTAAAGCAAATCTTTAGAAGGATCGAGAAGTTTGGTTGTGAGTTTAGTGTTTGTAATACCTACTGTAGATGGAGGATTGGAAGTCTATAACTAGCGTTATATTTACGTATTTGTTGTGGTTAATTTTGTTTTCCTATTTCATTCATTTATTCATTAAATTTCATTAATTTCAGGAGCGGATCCAGGAATATCAACAGGGGGGTCCATGAAGTTTTGGGTGGGGTAACATGGCGAGCAAAGCAAGAACCCACCCAGCTGGGGAATGTTTGGGGGGGACTTACAGCGCCCCCCCCCGATTTTTTTTTACCAATATCATAGGCCTTTTTAGGAAAATTTGAAGCCCCGTAAGCTGGATATTATGAGATATTATAAGGTCAATAGTAATTACTTTTTACTGTACAGGAATATGTGAGTACAATACTGCATTAAAAAAGGGCATTGCAATTTTCTGATGAAAAGGGCGGATCCTGAGGGTCTGGACCCTCAGGATCCGCCCTTGCATCTCGTTACATAATGGATTGTTATGGTGTTACAAGCAAAGCATACATAGTCTTCAGTTAATATCTAATGCATATATCTTAATCAGGTTAGACGAGTTCCCACATCTCTAGTTACTGTGGAAAAGTATCTTATGAGTCTTAGGGGTCTTTGAAAATGTGGCTCTGTGTAGCTAAGCGGCAGCTCTGCTACTAACCTCATTTCGCCTCCCCTAACTCGCATTTGCTGCCAGAGTGCTCGGTAAATCAATATTCTTATTCAGAAAAGTTTTCACACGGCGATAAAACTCCGCACTAATCATGATGAGAGCGATATTTTCCGCCCCAGCTATCTCCTGGATGGGTTTGTGATGATCCCACCAAATCCAGGGCCTTTTGTATTGCTCCGCCCTCTGTTGGCGGCGGGGACTGGTGGCACTGTTTATGGCTCTAAATTGTCCGTTTTTATTGTTATGTTCGTCAGATGCTCTGTTGTTTAGGCCAGAGTTAAGCGCTACATTTCAGCATAAATTTTTATTGGAACATGGAAACTGCGAAAGTGAAAAAAAAAAAAAAGACATTTCCTGGTGATGGCAGGCGTCGTGCGCAGAGTAAACTTGGGGTTCCCCTCTGGATTAGTGGCCCAGCGGACCCACGGGTCACGTGACAAAGCAATATTTTTGCGGTTCGTTATTCTGTTCATTAACAGTATCTGTGTTTTCCTATTTACTTAGTTTATATAATGCTCCCCAATGTTTGTTTATAATTGTTATTTTCGCTCTGTTGAGACAAATATTTAAATACCAAAAATAATCGTACCGAGAAATCCCGTTCATAACCAAGTACATCTGCAGGAAAACATATGACATCCCTTGAGGACGTGCTGATCCCACTCCCCTCCGCTTCTTACAATCAAAATGCATTATCAACCCTTACCTAATCCCCTGTGGACTTTGGCGTTTATTAATGGCTCCGGGGAACGGAAAATATTTGTCTTACGAGGTGTGAGATGGCCCAGCAGGAGAGGGATGGCGGGAATATGTAGAGACCGCGCCATGAGACCCACGAATTTGATCATTTATATTTAATTTCACCTCAAATTTATCTTAAACCAGGTTCGGGAAATGAAAGTTATGACCTAAATTATGATCTTGGGACCCAGATTCTAAAACATTCGTAAGTGAAATTTCCCCATAAATAAAAGTAATATAAGTTATACAGTATAACTTTGTAAGCAACAACAAAATTACGAAAAAAAATACTTTAACTGAGATTCTATCTTAATTGTCCAGGTTAAGAGGATATTTATAGGAACCCAAAACCCGAGATTGCCGTTGGAATTGTCGTCTACGGTAACATGCGGAATATCGCGCGATTTTTTTCCCTGTGTATATTTTTTCTCTCACAACACAGAAAAAAATATATAGTTGGCGCGTGTTTGATACAGTTGAGCAGTAGTGTGTGAAATTTGCCGATAGGAGCGAAATTAGTCCTTTCAGCACAACATGACTTTCATATTATTTCGATTTTTTTTTAGGTTCTAATGGCTACGTGTAAATGACAGGTGTCAATAACGAGGTGTGGTGGTCCTTAAATACTGTACCTTCAGTACAGTATTGTGATGGAAAAATGGAGGAAGAGAGTAGGATATGTATAATGATGCTGGTTGGTATATGTATCTGTTTAAAATATCTCTCTCTCTCTTTATATCATTTCTATATCTATCTGTCCGCTGTACTACTACTTTGCTGTCACTCGGAATCGAGTATGACGATCATCCAGCTTTGATAAAATCATTAAAGTTATTAAGGATGTCACCTTCATTGGTGAGCTCTGAAGTGACTAGAGAGGCCGATATGGGACCGGCAGAGTCTTTCACAGATGTTGCACATGTGGAGGGCTACATCTAGTGCGGGAGGGGCTCCTCCAAGCGTTACGGTGTGGAGTAATCGTCTCCCAAGTGAAAGGGTCGATTTGGTACTTTTTCAGGTTTGTCTTAAGACTATCCTTATACCTTTTCAGTTGCCCTTCAGCGTTACGTTTACTATTCGTTAGGTGACTGGAAAGTAGCTGCTTTGGCAGTCTACTGTGGTCTATGCGGGTAACATGGCCAGTCCAACGTAGTTGCTCAGGGATAATGGTAGCCTTGATGCTACTACAGTTGGTATTAATGAGAATACTGGCATTAGTTTTCTTGTCTTCCCAGCGAACTACGAGGATGAAACGTAGACTACGTTGGTGAAAGTTTTCAAGTGCCTTGAGGTGTCCTCCTGTATGTGACTCATGTCTCCCCGCCATATAGCAGGGTAGGGAGGACCCCTGCTAGATATACGTGCAGGGGTTGAGATGCACATGTGATCCGATGTTGAATCTCTTCTTCAATGTCCACTGTGGTGGACAGGTGGAACCCAAGATACTGAAAGTGGTTAACATTAGAGAGAGTAGTATCTTTAAGCTTGTTGGATGGTGGAGGTGTGTCTGAACCAGAGGCAGGCTGAAAGAAAATCTGAGTCTTACATACATTCACTTCAAGGCCGAAGTGTGCATATGCATCTGCGTAGGTGTTCGGGATCTCCTGTAGGTCGCGTTCAGTGTGAGTGACAAGGGTGAGGTTGTCTGCATACTGAAGTTCAGTAATGGAAGCTGCCGACACCTTTGTTCCTGCCTGGAGTCGTCTGTGTTGAAAAGACCTTTCATGCGGTACTGGATGTCCTCCCCGTCGGCTAAATTGGCACTGGCACGAGTAAGGAAGGCAGCCAACAAACACGCCCGTATTAACATTTTCTTTGTCAGCTTCAACCAGGATATCAGTAGCAGTTAGTATATCGGTGATGGCGGTAAAATTAACTAATTCCAATAAAATTAATTTATCATATTGGAATTAGTTCATTTTACCGCCACACCACCCCGTTAAGTACTGTACTGCGGTGTCCCTCAGGACTCATTTAGTTTAAAACTCGGGTTGAAACACGACGACCCTCTTCAAGGGAAGATATTGTTTATAATACGGGCGATAGGGCCAGTACACAGCCTTGTTTTACCCCCATTTGGATGAGGAAGAACTCAGACTGGGTGCCATTGTGTAGGACACTGCCGTTCATGCCATCGTGGAATTGCATCACAATGGCAATGAATTTTGGTGGGCAGCCAAAACGACTGAGTGTCTGCCAGAGGGCTTCCCGGCTAACCGAGTCGAAGCCCTTGGTTAGGTCGATGAAAGCCATATACAGGTCATATGACTGTTCTCTACACTTCTCCTGTATCTGGTGGGCAGCAAAGATCATGTCAGTGGTGCCACGCAATGGTCTAAAGCCACATTGAGATTCTGGGAGGAAGTTTTTCGCCTCAGGAAGAAATCAGTTTAGGAGGACTCTGGCAATAATCTTGCCAGCTACGGACAGCAGCGAGATCACGAGGTAGTTGCCACAGTCTGGCCGGTCTCCCTTGTTCTTATAAATATTGACGATGGAGGCGTCTTTAAGAGTTTGAGGGATTTCCTCCTTTTCCCATATATTCTCCAGGAGAGAGTGAAGACGGCTGGTAAGCAGAAGTCCTCTTGCTTTATACACCTCGGCTGGGATTCCATCAGGCCCTGAGGCTTTGTTATTTTTCATCTGTTTGATGACAGTAGCTACCTCAACCAGGGATGGAGGATAGCTGAGGTGGTTCAGCTCTGAATGCTGAGGGACCTGCTGGGTAGTAAGGACTTCCACATCAGTGTTTTGGTTGAGCAGAGATTGGTAGTGCTCTTTCCAGCACTGAAGAATGCCTTCTTCATCTTTAATTAGAGTTACCGTCGGATGAGTGGAGGGGGTCTGCGCAATGAGGGATTGGCCCATAAAATGTTTTTGTGGAAATGAAAATTTGCGCATCTTGGGTTGATCTGCAAGTTTTTTTTTTTCATTTTACATTCTTTATTTTTAAACCAATCGTTCTTAAGTTTGCGAAATTCACGTTGAGCCGCTGCTTTTTTCTTGCGGAAGGTATCAGCTTTTATCCGAGACTGAGTGTTGTTCTGCCAGTCAGTTAAAGCAACACGTTTATCAGCGACGAGTATCGCTATATACATACATACATACATACATACATACATACATACAGAAATGAAAGAGAAAGTGAATGAGAGAGAGCGAGAGAGTGAGAAGGTGGGAGTTGCCTCCGTCATCCATTTTTTCCTACTTAAGAAGACATTTGGAGAGCGACGCCAGATTCAGAAAAAATCGTACAACGCTCTAGTAAATTATCGTTTTAAACCCATTTACAGTATACCGTATACACATGTTGTTATCAGACTCTCGTTTGATAGACTTTTAATAATATGTTTACGAAGTATTTTACAATTACTTGCCTGAAACTCGTGTGTGCTACAAGACCGAGTGCATTTCATTTAACCCGGGGATTATTGTACCTCTGGGAACGCCGCCACAAATATTGTAAACAAATATCTCCAGTACGTAATAATAATATGCAATTTTAATCGGGATGAGAAAAATCGTATGGGATGATATTTTGTATTTTAATATCCCAAAGTTATTTTCACCAAAGACAGGACTCTCAAATATTTTCACACAAACCTTTTTTTCCCCGCAACATTTACTGAGACCCGAGACAGTATCAAGTTACAGGCGAGTCCCAGCGCACTTTAGATGTAATTTTGGCCGCTATCATTCTGTTTTAAAATAATTCAGCCATATGGATGCTTTTCCAGACCTTAAGAACATATCTTTAGAATTTTTGAGAATGCTATATTGCCAATCTTATCTTGTACGTCAAATTTACAACCATTAAGAGAGATATCCTCATTTAATAGATGTTTTTCTCTCTTAAATCTCTGTGTTTTGAGGTCCAATTAACTCACTAAGCAAATATATTTGTTCCACTTGACAAATAAAAGCAATAGAAGTCAGGAGGAAGGCGCGTAAATACAGAGAGTGTCTGCGAACGCCTTCACTACCAAACAAATGAGCAGCGCCTCTCACCCGGATTACTGGCTGCACGAAATTACATGGAGAAAATTAGAGTGGGTAGTTCAAGCCTCTCTCTCTCTCTCCTTTCTTCTTCTTCTTCTTCTCTTAATACGTTTACATTAATATAAATAGAGGAGGATCAAAGATCATTTACAAGACATCGTCCTTATATTCTCTCTCGGCAGGTGTGGTCGGTCACAAGATGTCAAGATCCGCAGGTCGTCATATACTGTATAATAACACAAGGATGTGGATCTTCAAGTGACCTGGCGAAACAACATCGAGACACGTCAAGATGCTGAATTTTGTGGCAAGTATAAAGTTCCTGAGAGAAGGTGATGGTACGTAGTTAGTTAATACAGTAGCTTTTTGTCGACGCCACGATGTTATTTGCTAGTGGCTAGTCTGATGCTGCTCGTGGTTTATTATTAACATTCTTAAGTGTTTCTGTTTTTAAGGGGGAATACGTGATGAAATGGCTGTGAATGTTGTATGTAAACGCCTTAGTTAAGGACGTTCAGGTGACGGGCAAGTCGAAGGGAATGATTGAAACCCGTCTTTTGACGCATTCAATATTTATTGATGTGGTCAAAACCTGCAGAGGAGAAGGCGTTCATAATATTACAAGGTGATCCATCTGATACATAATTAGTTAGTCTCACACAATTTTATCTTAATTACAATTTATTAAACATACTGACATAACACAAAGTTCATAACTCTATTAATCTTAGTTTCGCTTCACTCTGCATTGTATTATTATTCCAGGTTAGGCAGAAACTAGTAGGCGTAATTATTCAACAATATTTCAGTACCGAGGGGTATGTCATCACTTAGGCTGTACTTACAAGTGCGGGTCAATGCAGATCAGTATGGTGTTCCAAGAGAAAACAGTATTGCGTAAATCGTCCCAGCACAAATTCTCGGACAGAAGGCTGGTCTTCACAGCATCACTAGAGAGGGAGATCTGTCTCATGGAGGGGCGGGCAGCCACCGCCACCAGTCTAAGACAGTCCACTCAGCAGAACCAGGACTTGTCTGTAAACACTTCTACATCTGGCGAGGTCACAGG
>NW_024731676.1:0-20149 GCF_018991925.1 Homarus americanus | reverse complement strand
CCTTCAGCTCCATGACCCGTGGTGTGAGGACCAGGAACCGCATCAACCCCATGACCCCGGGTGTGAGGGCCGGGCACCCCTTTAGGTCCATGACCCGGGGTGTGAGGGCCGTGCACCACTTCAGCGACATGACCCGGGGTGTGAAGGATGGGCACCCTTTCAGTGCCATGAATCGGGGTGTGATGGCCGGGTACCCCTTCAGCTCCATGACCCGTGGTGTGAGGACCGGGAACCGCTTAAACCCCATGACCCGGGGTGTGAAGGCCAGGCAACCCTTTAGGTCCATGACCCGGGGTGCGAGGGCCGTGCACCCCTTAAGTGACATGACCCGGGGTGTGAGGGCCGGGCACCCGTTTAGTTACATGACCCGGGGTGTGAGGGCCGGGCACCCTTTCAGTGCCATGACCCGGGGTGTGAGGGCCGGGCTTCCCTTCAGTGACATTACCTAGGGTGTGAGGGCCGGGCACCCTTTCAGTGTCATAAACCTGGTTGTGAGGGACGGGCACCCCTGAAGTGCCATGAAACGGGGTGTGAGTGCCGAGCACCCATACAGTGCTTTGAAAAAGGGTGTGTGTGCCGGGCACCCCTTCACATGACCCTGGGTGTCAGGCCGGTCACCCCTCCAGCACCATGACCCGGGGTGTGAGCGCCGGGCACCCCATAAGTGACATGAACCAGGGTGTTAGGGCCGGGCACCCCTTCAGTGCCATGAAACGGGGTGTGAGTGCCGGGCACCCCTTTAGTGCCATGAAACGGGGTGTGAGGGCCGGGCACCCCTACAGAGCTATGAACCGGAGTGTGAAGGCCGGGCACCCCTTCACATGACACGGGGTGTGAGGGCCTGGCACCTTTTCAGTGCCATGACCCGGGGTATGAGGGCCTTGCTCGATTTCAGTGCCATGAATCGGGATGTAATGGCCGGGCACCTCTCCAGCACCATGACCCGGGGTATGAGGGCCGGGCACCCCATCAGCACCATGACCCGGGGTGTGAGGACCGTGCAGCCCTTCAGTACCATGACCCGGGGTGTGAGGGCTAGGCACCCCTTTTGTGCCATGATCCGGAGTGTGACAGCTGGGGACCCCTTCAGTGACATGACACGGGGTATGAGGGCCGGGAACCCTTTCAGTGACATGACCCGGGGTGTGAGGGCCGGGCACCCCTCCAGCACCATGACCCGGGGTTTGAGGGCCGGGAATCCCATCAGCACCATGACCCGGGGTGTGCGGGCCGGGAACCGCTTCAACCCCATGAACCGGGGTGTGAGGGCCGGGCACCCCTTTTGTGACATGACCAGGGGTGTGAGGGCCGGGCACCCCTCCGACACCCATGACCCGGGGTTTGAGGGCCGGGCACCCTTTCAGTGCCATGAATCAGGTGTGAAGGCCAGGCAGCCCTTCAGCACTATGACCCCGGGGTGTGAGACAAGCTGCAGTGCCGCCCAGGCCAGGGTGTGAGCCAGGAGCCTTCGTGACATGACCTGGGGTCGCAAGGGCAGGCACCCTTCAGTGTTGACATGACCCCGGGTGTGAGGCCGGGCACCCTCCAACACCATGACCAGGTTGAGGGCAGGAACCCCATCAACACCTGCCAGGGGTGTGAGGGCCGGGCACCCCTCTGACACCATGAACCGGGGTTTGAGGGCCGGGCACCCTTTCAGTGCCATAAATCGGGGTGTGAAAGCCAGGCAGCCCTTCAGCACCATGACCCGGGGTGTGAGGGACAGGCACCCCTTCAGTGCCATGACCCGGGGTGTTAGGGCCGGGAACCCTTCAGTGACATGACCCGGGGTGTGAGGGCCGGGAACCGCTTCAACCCCATGACCCGTGGTGTGAAGGCCGGGCACCTTTAGGTCCATGACCCGGGGTGTTAGGGCCGTTCACCCCTTCAGTTCCAAGACCCGGGGTGTGAGGGCCGGGCACCCCTTCAGTGTCATGAACCGGGGTGTGAGGGCCGGGCACCCCTACAGTGCTGCGAACCGGGGTGTGAGGGCCGGGCACCCCTTCACATGACCCGTTGTGTGAGGGTCGGGCACCCCTTCAGTGAAATGAATCGGGGTGTGAGGGCCGGGCACCCCTTCAGCACCATGACCCAGAGTGTTAGGGCCGGGCTCGATTTCAGTGCCAAGAATCGGGGTGTGAGGGCCGGGCATCCCATCAGCACCATGACCCAGGGTGTGATGGCCGGGAACCGCTTCAACCCCATGCCCCGGGGTGTGAGGGCCGGGCACCTCTTCAGTGACATGACCTGGGGTGTGAGGGCCGGGCACCCCTCCAGCATCCATGACCCGTGGTGTGAGGGCTGGGAACCGCTTCAACTCCATGACCCGTGGTGTGAGGGCCAGGCACCACAGTGCCAAGGACTCATGTGTTAGGGGCTGGGCACCCTCACTGCCGGGTGAACCGGAGGTGTGAGGTCAGCACCTCAGTGCCAAGGAAATGGGTGTGGAGGGCTGGCACCCTAGAGTGCTGCAAACCGGGGTGTGAGGGCTGGCACCCCTTCATGACACGGGGTGTGAGGGCTGAACCCCTTCAGTGACATGACCTGGGGTGGAGAGGCACCCCTTCAGCACTATGACTGATGTTAGGCTGGCCTGATTTCAGTGCCAAGAATCGGGGGTGTGTGAGGGTCGGGCACCCCTCCAGTGACATGACCCGGGGTGTGAGGGCCGGGCACCCCTCCAGCCCCATGACCCGGGGAGTGAGGGCCAGGAACCGCTTCAACCCCATGAGCCGTGGTGTGAGGGCCGGGCACCCCTTTAGGTCCATGACCCGGGGTGTGAGGGCCGTGCACCCCTTCAGTGCCATGACCCGGGGTGTGCGGGCCGGGCATCCCTTCAGTGTCATGAACCGGGGTGTGAGGGCAGGGCACCCTTTCTGTGCCATGAAACGGGGTGTGAGGGCCGGGCACCCCTACAGTGCTGCGAACCGGGGTGTGACCCGGGCACCCCTTCAGCACCATGACCCGGGGTGTGAGGGCCGGGCTCGATTTCAGTGCCATGAATCGGGGTGTGAGGGCTGGGCACCCCTTCAGGGCTATGACCCGGGGTGTGAGGACCGTGCACCCTTTCAGTGACATGACCCGGGGTGTGAAGGGCGGGCACCCCTTCAATGACATGACGCGGGGTGTGTGGGCCGGACACCCTTTCAGTGCCATGACCCGGGGTGTGCGGGCCGATCACTCCTTCGGTGCGATGACCCGGGGTGTGAGGGCCGGGCACCCCTTCAGCCCCATGACCCGAGTTGTGAGGGCAGGGCCACCCGTTTAGGTCTATAACCAGCTGTGTGAGGGCCGGTCACACCTTCAGTGCCATGGCCAGGGGTGTGACGCCGGGCACCGCTTAAGTGCCATGACCCGGCGTGTGAGGGCCGGGCACCCCTTTAGTGCTATGAGCTGGGGTGTGAGGGCCGGGCACCCCTTTAATGCCATGAAACGGGGTGTGAGGACCAGAACCCTTTCAGTGCTATGACGCGGGGGGTGAGGGCCGGACACCCCTCCAGCACCATGGCCCGGGGTTTGACGGCCGGGCACCGTTTCACTGCCATGACCCGGGGTGTGAGGGACTTGCACCGCTACAGTGCTCTGAACTGGGGTGTGAGGCCCGGGCACCCCTCCAGCACCATGACCCAGGGTATGAGGGCCGGGCACCCCTTCAGTGTTATGACCCGGGGTGTGAGGTCCGAGCACCCTTTCAGTGCCATGATCCGGGGTGTGTGGGCCAGCCACTCCTTCAGTGCCATGACCCGGGGAGTGGCGGCCGGGCACCCCTTCAGCCCCATGTCCCGAGGTGTGAGGGCCGGCCACCCATTTAGGTCTATAACCAGGTGTGTGAGGGCCGGGCACACCTTCAGTGCTATGGCCAGGGGTGTGACGGCTAGGCACCGCTTCAGTGACATGACCCGGGGTGTGAGGGCCGGCCACCCCTTCAGTGACATGACCCGGGGCGTCAGTTACGGGCACCCCTTCAGTGCCATGAGCCGGGGTGTGAGGGCCGGGCACCCCTTGAGTGCCAGGAAACGGGGTGTGAGGGCCGGGCACAACTACAGAGCTATGAACCGGGGTGTGAGGGCCAGGCACCCCTTCACATGACACGGGGTGTGAGGGCCGATCACCCGTTTAGGTGTATAACCAGGTGTGTGAGGGCCGGGCACCGCTTCAGTGCCATGTCCCGGGGTGTGAGGGCCGGGCACCCCTTTAGGTCCATGACCCGGGGTGTGAGGGCCGTGCACCACTTCAGCGACATGACCCCGGGTGTGAAGGATGGGCACCCTTTCAGTGCCATGAATCGGGGTGTGATGGCCGGGTACCCCTTCAGCTCCATGACCCGTGGTGTGAGGACCGGGAATCGCTTAAACCCCATGACCCGGGGTGTGAAGGCCAGGCAACCCTTTAGGTCCATGACCCGGGTTGCGAGGGCCGTGCACCCCTTAAGTGACATGACCCGGGGTGTGAGGGCCGGGCACCCGTTTATTGACATGACCCGGGGTGTGAGGGCCGGGCACCCCTCCAGCACCATGACCCGGAGTGAAGGCCGGGCACCTTCAGTGACATGACCCGGGGTTTGAGGGCCGGGCACCCCTTCAGCACCATGACACAGGGGTGAGGGGCCGGGCACCTTTTCAGTGCCATGACCCGGGGTGTGAGGGCCGGGCTTCCCTTCAGTGACATGACCTAGGGTGTGAGGGCCGGGCCCCCTTTCAGTGTCATAAACCTGGTTGTGAGGGACGGGCACCCCTGAAGTGCCATGAAACGGGGTGTGAGTGCCGAGCACCCATACAGTGCTTTGAAAAAGGGTGTGTGTGCCGGGCACCCCTTCACATGACCCGGGGTGTCAGGGCCGGTCACCCCTCCAGCACCATGACCCGAGGTGTGAGCGCCGGGCACCCCATAAGTGACATGAACCAGGGTGTTAGGGCCGGGCACCCCTTTAGTGCCATGAGCAGGGGTGTGAGGGCCGGGCACCCCTTTAGTGCCATGAAACGGGGTGTGAGGGCCGGGCTACCCTACAGAGCTATGAATCGGGATGTGAGGGCCGGGCACCACTTCACATGACACGGGGTGTGAGGGCCGGGCAGCCCTTCATATTACACGGGGTGTGAGGGCCGGGCACCTTTTCAGTGCCATGAATCCGGGTGTGAGGGCCGGGCACCCCTCCAGCACCATGATCCGGGGTATGAGGGCCGGGCACCCCTTCAGTGCTATGACCCGTGGTGTAAGGGCCGGGCAACCTTTCAGTGACATGACACCGAGGTGTGAGGGCTTGGCACCCTCTCAATGACATGACCCGGGGTGTGTGGGCAGGGCACCCTTTCAGTGCCATAACCCGAGGTGTGAGGGCCTGTCACTCCTTCAGTGCCATGACCCGGGGTGTGAGGGCGGGGCACACCTTCAGCCCCATGACCCGGGGTGTAAAGGCCGGGCACTCGTTTAGGTCTATGACCAGGGGTGTGAGGGCCTGGCACTCGTTTAGGTCTATGACCAGGGGTGTGAGGGCCGGGCACCCCATCAGCACCATGACCCGGGGTGTGATGGCCGGGACCCGCTTCAACCCCATGACCCGGGGTGTGAGGGCCGGGCACCCCTCAGCCACCATGACCCTGGGTGTGAGGGCCGGGCACCCTTTCAGTGCCATGAATCCGGGTGTGAAAGCCGGGCACCCCTTCAGCACCATGCCCCGGGGTGTGAGGGCCGGGCATCCCTTTAGTGACATAACCCTGGGTGTGCGGGCCGGGCACCCTTTCAGTGCCATGAATCGGGGTGTGAATGCCGGGCACCCCTTCAGCATCATGACCCGGGGTGTGAGCGCCAGGCACCCCTTCAGTGCCATGATCCGGGTTGTGAGGGCCGGGCAACCCTTCAGTGACATGACCTTGGGTGTGAGGACCGTGCAGCCCTTCAGTACCATGACCCTGGGTGTGAGGGCTAGGCACCCCTTAAGTGCCATCATCCGGAGTGTTACAGCTGGGCACCCCTTCAGTGACACTGACACGGGGTATGAGGGCCGGGAACCCTTTCAGTGACATGACCCGGGGTGTGGGGGCCGGGCACCCCTCCAGCACCATGACCCGGAGTGTGCGGGTCGGGAACCGCTTATACCCCATGAACCGGGGTGTGAGGGCCGGGCACCCCTTTAGTGACATGACCAGGGGTGTGAGGGCCGGGCACCCCTCCGACACCATGACCCGGGGTTTGAGGGCCGGGCACCCTTTCAGTGCCATAAATTGGGGTGTGAAAGCCAGGCACCCCTTCAGCACCATGACCCGGGGTGTGAGGAACAGGCACCCCTTTAGTGCCATGACTCGGGGTGTGAGGGCCGGGAACCCGTTCAGTGACATGACACCCGGGTGTGGGCCGGGCACCTTCAGCACCATGACCCGGGGTGTGAGGAACAGGCACCCCTTCAGTGCCATGACCCGGGGTGTGAGGGCCGGGAACCCCTTCAGTGACATGACCTGGGGTGTGAGGGCCGTTCACCCCTTCAGTTCCATGACCCGGGGTGTGAGGGCCGAGCACCCCTTCAGTGTCATGAACTGGGGTGTGAGGGCCGGGCACCCTTTCAGTGCCATGAAACGGGGTGTGAGGGCCGGGCACCCGTACAGTGCTGCGAACCGGGGTGTGAGGGCCGGGCACCCCTTCAGCACCATGACCCAGAGTGTTAGGACCGGGCTCGATTTCAGTGCCAAGAATTGGGGTGTGAGGGCCGGGCACCCTCACTGGGGAACTGCTGGTCTCAATCTGGGTGAGGTCAGCACCCTTCGAAATACCAGTGATCTGGGTGTGTGAGGGCTGGACACCCTTTCAGTGCGATGAATGGGTGAAAGCCGGACACCCATTCAGCACTATGACCTGGGTGTGAGGGCTGCAGTGAATCTATTCAGTGCCATGACCCGGGGTGGAAGTGCCGCACCCCTTCAGTGACATGACCTGGGGTGTGAGGGCTGGCAATTCTTCAGTGACATGGACCCGGGTGTGAGGGCTGGGCACCCCTCCACACCATGACCCGGTGTGTGAGGGGCGGAACCGCTTCAACCCCATGACCCAGGTGGAGGGCCGGGCACCCTTCCAGTGCCATGACCCGTGTGAGGGCCGGGCACCCTTTCAGTGACATGACACCGGGGTGTGAGGTCTTGGCACCCTTTCAATGACATGACCCGGGGTGTGTGGGCCGGGCACCCTTTCTGTGCCATAACCCGGGATGTGAGGGCCGGTCACTCCTTCAGTGCCATTACCCGGGGTGTGAGGGCGGGACACACCTTCAGCCCCATGACCCGGGGTGTGAGGGCCGGGCTCTCGTTTAGGTCTATGACCAGGGGTGTGAGGGCCGGGCACTCGTTTAGGTCTATGACCAGGGGTGTGAGGGCCGGTCATACCTTCAGTGCCATGGCCAGGGGTGTGACGGCCGGGTTACCACCTCAGTGCCATGACCCCGGGTGTGAGGGCCGGGCACCCCTTCAGCACCATGAACCCGGGTATGAGGGCCGGGCACCCCTTCAGTGCTATGACCCGGGGTGTGAGGGCCGGGCACT
Organism: Homarus americanus; assembly: GCF_018991925.1. Taxonomy (NCBI): domain Eukaryota; kingdom Metazoa; phylum Arthropoda; class Malacostraca; order Decapoda; family Nephropidae; genus Homarus; species Homarus americanus. The sequence continues at coordinate 12,623 of NW_024731676.1, read as the reverse complement.
ATTTCAGTGACATGACCTGGGGTGTGAGGGCTAGGCACCCTTAGTGATGGCGACCTGTGAGGCTGGCACCTTCAACAGACATAGACCTGGGGTAGGGAAGGGCACCTTTTTCTAGTAAAAGGAAATGTGAGGGCCGGTCACCTCTTCACATGACACGGGGTGTGAGGGCAGGGCACCTTTTCAGTGCCATGACCCAGGGTGTGAGGGTAGGGCACCCGTTCATTGCCACGAATCGGGGTGTGATGGCCGGGCACCCCTTCAGCTCCATTACCCGGTATGTGAGGGCTGGCCACCCCTCCAGCACCATGGACCGGGGTGTGAGGGCCGGGCCCCCCTCCAAAACCATGGCCCGGGGTGTAAGGGACGGGCACCCCTACAGAGCTATGAACCGGGGTTGTGAGGGCCGGGCATCCGTTCACATGACACGGGTGTGAGGGCAGGGCACCTTTCCAGTGCCGTGAACCGGGGTATGAGGGCCGGGCACCCTTTCAGTGCCATGAATCGGGGTGTGATGTCCGGGCACCCCTTCAGCTCCATGACCAGTGGTGTGAGGACCGGGAACCGCTTCAACCCCATGACCTGGGGTGTGAGGGCCGGGCACCCCTTTAGGTCCATGACCCGGGGTGTGATGGCCGTGCACCCCTTCAGTGACATGACCCGGGGTGTGAGGGCCGGGCACCCCTTTAGTGACATGACCCGGGGTGTGAGGGCCGGGCACCCCTCCAGCCCCATGACCCAGAGTGTGAGGCCCGAGCACCCCTTCAGTGTCATGAGCCGGTGTGTGACGGCCGGGCACCCCTTTAGTGCCAGGAGCCGGGGTGTGAGGGCCGGACACCCCTTTAGTGCCATGAAACGGGGTGTGAGGGCCGGGCACCCCTACAGAGCTATGAACTGGGGTGTGAGGGCCAGGCATCCCTTCACATGAAACGCGGTGTGAGGACTGGGCATCTTTTCAGTGCCATGACCCGGGGTGTGATGGCCAGACTCGATTTCAGTGCCATGAATCGGGGTGTGGGCCGGGAACCCCTTCAGCACCATGACCCGGGGTATGAGGACCGGGAACCGCTTCAACCCCATGACCCGGGGTGTGAGGGCCGGGCACCCCTTTAGGTCCATGACCCGGGGTGTGATAGCCGTGCACCCCTTCAGTGTCATGAACCGGGGTGTGCAGGCCGGGCACCCCTCCAGCACCATGACCTGGGGTGTGAGGGCCAGGCACCCTTTCAGTGCCATGAAACTGGGTGTGAAGGCCGGGCACCCCTACAGTTCTGTGAACTGGGGTGTGAGGGCCGGGCACCCCTTCAAATGACCAGGGGTGTGAGGGCCGGGCACCCGTTCAGTGCCATGAATGGGGGTGTGAGGGCCGGGCACCCCTTCAGCACCCTGAAACCGGGGTGTGAGGGCCGGGCTCGATTTCAGTGCCATGAATCGGGGTGTGAGGGCCGGGCATCCCTCCAGCACCATGACCCGGGATATGAGGGCCGGGCACCCGTTCAGTGCTATGACCCGGGGTGTGAGGGCCGGGCACCCTTTCAGTGACATGACCCGGGGTGTGAGGGCCGTGCACCCCATCAATGATATGACCCGGGGTGTGTGGGCCTGGCTCCCTTTCTGTGCCATAACCCGGGATGTGAGGGCCGGTCACTCCTTCAGTGCCATTACCCGGGGTGTGAGGGCGGGGCACACCTTCAGCCCCATGACCCGGGGTGTGAGGGCCGGGCACTCGTTTAGGTCTATGACCAGGGGTGTGAGGGCCGGGCACTCGTTTAGGTCTATGACCAGGGGTGTAAGGGCCGGTCATACCTTCAGTGCCATGGCCAGGGGTGTGACGGCCGGGTTACCACCTCAGTGCCATGACCCCGGGTGTGAGGGCCGGGCACCCCTTCAGCACCATGACCCGGGGTATGAGGGCCGGGCACCCCTTCAGTGCTCTGACCCGGTGTGTGAGGGCCGGGCACTATTTCAGTGACATGACCCGGGGTGTGAGGGCCAGGCACCCCTTTAGTGACATGACCTGGTGTGTGAGGCCGGGCACCTTCAATGACATGACCTGGGGTGTGAGGGTCGGGCACCTTTCAGTGCTGGGCGGAACGGGGGGGGGGTGTGAGGGTCGGTCACCTTCACATGACATGGGGTGTGTGAGGGCAGGGCACCTTTTCAGTGCCATGACTCAGGGTGTGAGGGTAGGGGCACCTGTTCATTACTTAATCGGGGTGTGATGGCCGGGCACTCTTTCCAGCTCCATTACCTGGTATGTGAGGGCTGGCCACCCTCCAGCACCATGGACCGGGGTGAGGGCTGGCCCCCTCCAAAACCATGGCCCGGGTGTAAGGGACGGGCACTTACAGAGCTATGAACTGGGGTTGTGAGGGCTGGGCATCTGTTCACATGACACGGGTGTGAGGGCAGGCACCTTCCAGTGCCGTGTGAACTGGGTGGCGAGGCTGGGCACCCTTCAGCTCCATGACCTGTGGTGTGAGGATGGGAACTGCTTCAACCCTATGACCTGGGTGTGAGGGCTGGCACTCCCTTTAGGTCCATGACCTGGGGTGTGATGGCCGTGCACCCCTTCAGTGATACAGACCTGTGAGGGCCGTGCACCCTTTCAGTGACATGAATCTGGGTGTGAGGGCCGGGCACCCCTTCAGCCCCATGACCCGGGATGTGAGGGCCGGGCACCCCTTCAGTGTCATGAGCCGGGGTGTGACGGCCGGGCACCCCTTTAGTGCCAGGAGCCGGGGTGTGAGGGCCGGGCACCCCTTTAGTGACATGACCCGGGGTGTGAGGGCCGGGCACCCCTCCAGCCCCATGACCCAGAGTGTGAGGCCCGAGCACCCCTTCAGTGTCATGAGCCGGGGTGTGACGGCCGGGCACCCCTTTAGTGCCAGGAACCGGGGTGTGAGGGCCGGGCACCCCTTCACATGAAACGCGGTGTGAGGACTGGGCATCTTTTCAGTGCCATGACCCGGGGTGTGATGGCCGGACTCGATTTCAGTGCCATGAATCGGGGTGTGGGCCGGCAACCCCTTCAGCACCATGACCCGGGGTATGAGGACCGGGAACCGCTTCAACCCCATGACCCGGGGTGTGAGGGCCGGGCACCCCTTTAGGTCCATGACCCGGGGTGTGATAGCCGTGCACCCCTTCAGTGTCATGAACCGGGGTGTGCAGGCCGGGCACCCGTCCAGCACCATGACCTGGGGTGTGAGGGCCAGGCACCCTTTCAGTGCCATGAAACTGGGTGTGAAGGCCGGGCACCCCTACAGTTCTGTGAACTGGGGTGTGAGGGCCGGGCACCCCTTCAAATGACCAGGGGTGTGAGGGCCGGGCACCCGTTCAGTGCCATGAATGGGGGTGTGAGGGCCGGGCACCCCTTCAGCACCCTGAAACCGGGGTGTGAGGGCCGGGCTCGATTTCAGTGCCATGAATCGGGGTGTGAGGGCCGGGCATCCCTCCAGCACCATGACCCGGGATATGAGGGCCGGGCACCCGTTCAGTGCTATGACCCGGGTGAGGGGCCGGGCACCTTCAGTGACATGATCTGGGGTGAGGGCCGTGCACCCCATCAATGATATGACCTGGGGTGGGACGCACCCATTCAGTGCCATGAATGGGGGGTGTGAGGGCTGGCACCCCCTACAGCACTATAAAACCGGAGTGTGAGGGTCGGGATCGATTTCAGTGCCATGAATCGGGGTGTGAGGGCCGGGCATCCCTCCAGCACCATGACCCGGGGTATGAGGGCCGGGCACCCCTTTAGTGCCATGAGCCGGGGTGTGAGGGCCGGGCACCGCTTTAGTGCCATGAAACGGGGTGTGAGGGCCGGGAAACCCTACAGAGCAATGAATCGGGGTGTGAGGGCCGGGCACCACTTCACATGACACGGGGTGTGAGTGCCGGGCAGCCCTTCATATGACACGGGGTGTGAGGGTCGGGCACCTTTTCAGTGCCATAACCCGGGGTGTGAGGGCCGGGCTCGATTTCAGTGCCATGAATCCGGGTGTGAGGCGCGGGCTCCCCTCCAGCACCATGATCCGGGGTATGAGGGCCGGGCACCCCTTCAGTGCTATGACCCGGGGTGTGAGGGCCGGGCACCCTTTTAGTGACATGACCCGGGGTGTGAGGGCCAGGCATACCTTTAGTGACATGACCCGGTGTGTGAGGGCCGGGCACCCCTTCACATGACCTGGGGTGTGAGGTTCGGGCACCCCTTCAATGCCAAGAATCGGGATGTGAGGGCCGGGCACCCCATCAGCACCATGACCCGTTGTGTGAGGGCCGAGAAACGCTTCAACCTCATGACCCTGGGTTTGAGGGCCGGGCACCCCATTAGGTCCATGACCCGGGGTGTCATGGCCGTGCACCCCTTCAGTGACATGAACCGGGGTGTGAGGGCCGTGCACCCTTTCAGTGACATGAATCTGGGTGTGAGGGCCGGGCACCCCTTCAGCCCCATGACCCGGGATGTGAGGGCCGGGCACTCGTTTAGGTCTATGACCAGGGGTGTGAGGGCCGGGCATACCTTCAGTGACATGACCGGTGGCGTCAGGGCCGGGCACCCTTTCAGTGCCATGACCCGGGGTGTGAGGGCTGGCCATCCCTTCAGTGACATGACCTGGGGCGTCAGTTACGGGCACCCCTTCAGTGTCTTGGACCTGGGTGAAACAGGGTTGACACCCTCCAGAACTACATGGCCCGGGGTTTGATTTGTAGGAAAGGGGCACTGCTTCACTGCCATGAAAACGGGTGAGGGTCAAGCAACCCCACAGAGCTATGAATCGGGGGTGTAAGTGGGCCGGGCACCACTTCATGACACGGGGTTGAGGGCTGGGCACCTTCATATGACACGGGGTGTGAGGGCCGGCCTCGATTTCAGTGCCATGAATAAGGGTGTGAGGGCCGGTCACCCCTCCAGCACCATGACCTGGGGTATGAGGGCCAAGCACCCCTTCAGTGCTATGACCCGGGGTGTGAGGGCCGGGCACCCTTTCAGTGACATGACACCCGGGTGTGAGGTCTTGGCACCCTTTCAATGACATAACCCGGGGTGTGTGGGCCTGGCTCCCTTTCTGTGCCATAACCCGGGATGTGAGGGCCGGTCACTCCTTCAGTGCCATGACCCGGGGTGTGAGGGCGGGGCACACCTTCAGCCCCATGACCCGGGGTGTGAGGGCCGGGCACTCGTTTAGGTCTATGACCAGGGGTGTGAGGGCCGGGCACTCGTTTAGGTCTATGACCAGGGGTGTAAGGGCCGGTCATACCTTCAGTGCCATGGCCAGGGGTGTGACGGCCGGGTTACCACCTCAGTGCCATGACCCCGGGTGTGAGGGCCGGGCACCCCTTCAGCACCAAGACCCGGGGTATGAGGGCCGGGCACCCCTTCAGTGCTCTGACCCGGTGTGTGAGGGCCGGGCACTATTTCAGTGACATGACCCGGGGTGTGAGGGCCAGGCACCCCTTTAGTGACATGACCCGGTGTGTGAGGGCCGGGCACCCCTTCAATGACATGACCCGGGGTGTGAGAGCCGGGCACCCTTTCAGTGCCATGAAACGGGGTGTGAGGGCCGGTCACCTCTTCACATGACACGGGGTGTGAGGGCAGGGGACCTTTTCAGTGCCATGACCCAGGGTGTGAGGGTAGGGCACCCGTTCAGTGCCACGAATCGGGGTGTGATGGCCGGGCACCCCTTCAGCTCCATTACCCGGTATGTGAGGGCTGGCCACCCCTCCAGCACCATGGACCGGGGTGTGAGGGCCGGGCCCCCCTCCAAAACCATGGCCCGGGGTGTAAGGGAAGGGCACCCCTACAGAGCTATGAACCGGGGTTGTGAGGGCCGGGCATCCGTTCACATGACACGGGTGTGAGGGGCAGGCACCTTCAGTGCCGTGAACTGGGTATGGAGGCTGGCACTCTTCTGGTTCCCATGACCTGTGGTGTGGAGGACCGGGGAACTGCTTCACCCCATGAACCGGGGGTGAGGGCACCCTTTAGGTCCATGACCCGGGGTGTCATGGCCGTGCACCCCTTCAGTGACATGAACCGGGGTGTGAGGGCCGGGCACCCCTTTTGTGACATGACCCGGGGTGTGAAGGCCGGGCACCCCTCCAGCCCCATGACCCAGAGTGTGAGGCCCGAGCACCCCTTCAGTGTCATGAGCCGGGGTGTGACGGCCGGGCACCCCTTTAGTGCCAGGAGCCGGGGTGTGAGGGCCGGGCACCCCTTTAGTGCCATGAAAAGGGGTGTGAGGGCCGGGCACCCCAACAGAGCTATGAACCGGGGTGTGAGGGCCGGGCACCCCTTCACATGAAACGCCGTGTGAGGACTGGGCATCTTTTCAGTGCCATGACCTGGGGTGTGATGGCCGGACTCGATTTCAGTGCCATGAATCGGGGTGTGGGCCGGGAACCCCTTCAGCACCATGACCCCGGGTATGAGGACCAGGAACCGCTTCAACCCCATGACCCGGGGTGTGAGGGCCGGGCACCCCTTTAGGTCCATGACCCGGGGTGTGATAGCCGTGAACCCCTTCAGTGTCATGAACCGGGGTGTGACGGCCGAGCACCCCTCCAGCACCATGACCCGGGGTGTGAGGGCCAGGCACCCTTTCAGTGCCATGAAACTGGGTGTGAAGGCCGGGCAACCCTACAGTTCTGTGAACTGGGGTGTGAGGGCCGGGCACCCCTTCAAATGACCAGGGGTGTGAGGGCCGGGCACCCGTTCAGTGCCATGAATGGGGGTGTGAGGGCCGGGCACCTTCAGCACCATGAAACCGGGGTGTGAGGGCCGGGCTCGATTTCAGTGCCATGAATCGGGGTGTGAGGGCCGGGCATCAATCCAGCACCATGACCCCGGGTATGAGGGCTGGGCACCCCTTCAGTGCTATGACCCGGGGTGTGAGGGCCGGGCACCCTTTCAGTGACATGACCCGGGGTGTGAGGGCCAAGCACCCCATCAATGATATGACCCGGGGTGTGTGGGCCGTGCACCCTTTCAGTGCCATGAATGGTGGTGTGAGGGCCGGGCACCCCTTCAGCACCATGAAACCGGAGTGTGAGGGCCGGGATCGATTTCAGTGCCATGAATCGGGGTTTGAGGGCCGGGCATCCCTCCAGCCCCATGACCCGGGGTATGAGGGCCGGGCACCCCTTTAGTGCCATGAGCCGGGGTGTGAGGGCCGGGCACCGCTTTAGTGCCATGAAACGGGGTGTGAGGGCCCGGAAACCCTACAGAGCAATGAATCGGGGTGGTGAGGCCGGGCACCACTTCACATGACACGTGAGTGCTGGCAGCCTTCAAGGGCGACACGGGGTGTGAGGGCCGGGCTCGATTTCAGTGCCATGAATCGGGGTGTGAGGGCCGGGCACCCCTCCAGCACCATGACCCGGGGTATGAGGGCCGGGCACCCCTTCAGTGCTATGACCCGGGGTGTGAGGGCCGGGCACCCTTTTAGTGACATGACCCGGGGTGTGAGGGCCAGGCATACCTTTAGTGACATGACCCGGTGTGTGAGGGCCGGTCAACCCTTCACATGACCTGGGGTGTGAGGTTCGGGCACCCCTTCAATGCCAAGAATCGGGATGTGAGGGCCGGGCACCCCATCAGCACCATGACCCGTTGTGTGAGGGCCGAGAAACGCTTCAACCTCATGACCCTGGGTTTGAGGGCCGGGCACCCCATTAGGTCCATGACCCGGGGTGTCATGGCCGTGCACCCCTTCAGTGACATGAACCGGGGTGTGAGGGCCGTGCACCCTTTCAGTGACATGAATCTGGGTGTGAGGGCCGGGCACCCCTTCAGCCCCATGACCCGGGATGTGAGGGCCGGGCACTCGTTTAGGTCTATGACCAGGGGTGTGAGGGCCGGGCATACCTTCAGTGACATGACCGGTGGCGTCAGGGCCGGGCACCCTTTCAGTGCCATGACCCGGGGTGTGAGGGCTGGCCATCCCTTCAGTGACATGACCCGGGGCGTCAGTTACGGGCACCCCTTCAGTGTCTTGACCCGGGGTTTCAGGGTCGGACACCCCTCCAGAACCATGGCCCGGGGTTTGACGGCCGGGCACCGTTTCACTGCCATGAAACGGGGTGTGAGGGCCGGGCAACCCTACAGAGCTATGAATCGGGGTGTAAGGGCCGGGCACCACTTCACATGACACGGGGTTGAGGGCAGGGCAACCCTTCATATGACACGGGGTGTGAGGGCCGGGCTCGATTTCAGTGCCATGAATCGGGGTGTGAGGGCCGGGCACCCGTCCAACATCATGATCCGGGGTATGAGGGCCGGGCACCCCTTCAGTGCTATGACCCGGGGTGTGAGGGCCGGGCACCCTTTCAGTGACATGACACCCGGGTGTGAGGTCTTGGCACCCTTTCAATGACATGACCCGGGGTGTGTGGGCCTGGCTCCCTTTCTGTGCCATAACCCGGGATGTGAGGGCCGGTCACTCCTTCAGTGCCATGACCCGGGGTGTGAGGGCGGGGCACACCTTCAGCCCCATGACCCGGGGTGTGAGGGCCGGGCACTCGTTTAGGTCTATGACCAGGGGTGTGAGGGCCGGGCACTCGTTTAGGTCTATGACCAGGGGTGTAAGGGCCGGTCATACCTTCAGTGCCATGGCCAGGGGTGTGACGGCCGGGTTACCACCTCAGTGCCATGACCCCGGGTGTGAGGGCCGGGCACCCCTTCAGCACCAAGACCCGGGGTATGAGGGCCGGGCACCCCTTCAGTGCTCTGACCCGGTGTGTGAGGGCCGGGCACTATTTCAGTGACATGACCCGGGGTGTGAGGGCCAGGCACCCCTTTAGTGACATGACCCGGTGTGTGAGGGCCGGGCACCCCTTCAATGACATGACCCGGGGTGTGAGGGCCGGGCACCCTTTCAGTGCCATGGAACGGGGTGTGAGGGCCGGTCACCTCTTCACATGACACGGGGTGTGAGGGCAGGGCACCTTTTCAGTGCCATGACCCAGGGTGTGAGGGTAGGGCACCCGTTCATTGCCACGAATCGGGGTGTGATGGCCGGGCACCCCTTCAGCTCCATTACCCGGTATGTGAGGGCTGGCCACCCCTCCAGCACCATGGACCGGGGTGTGAGGGCCGGGCCCCCCTCCAAAACCATGGCCCGGGGTGTAAGGGACGGGCACCCCTACAGAGCTATGAACCGGGGTTGTGAGGGCCGGGCATCCGTTCACATGACACGGGTGTGAGGGCAGGGCACCTTTCCAGTGCCGTGAACCGGGGTATGAGGGCAGGGCACCCCTTCAGCTCCATGACCCGTGGTGTGAGGACCGGGAACCGCTTCAACCCCATGACCCGGGGTGTGAGGGCCGGGCACCCCTTTAGGTCCATGACCCGGGGTGTGATGGCCGTGCACCCCTTCAGTGACATGACCCGGGGTGTGAGGGCCGGGCACCCCTTTAGTGACATGACCCGGGGTGTGAGGGCCGGGCACCCCTCCAGCCCCATGACCCAGAGTGTGAGGCCCGAGCACCCCTTCAGTGTCATGAGCCGGGGTGTGACGGCCGGGCACCCCTTTAGTGCCAGGAGCCGGGGTGTGAGGGCCGGGCACCCCTTTAGTGCCATGAAACGGGGTGTGAGGGCCGGGCACCCCTACAGAGCTATGAACCCGGGTGTGAGGGCCGGGCACCCCTTCACATGAAACGCGGTGTGAGGACTGGGCATCTTTTCAGTGCCATGACCCGGGGTGTGATGGCCGGACTCGATTTCAGTGCCATGAATCGGGGTGTGGGCCGGGAACCCCTTCAGCACCATGACCCGGGGTATGAGGACCGGGAACCGCTTCAACCCCATGACCCGGGGTGTGAGGGCTGGGCACCCCTTTAGGTCCATGACCCGGGGTGTGATAGCCGTGCACCCCTTCAGTGTCATGAACCGGGGTGTGCAGGCCGGGCACCCCTCCAGCACCATGACCTGGGGTGTGAGGGCCAGGCACCCTTTCAGTGCCATGAAACTGGGTGTGAAGGCCGGGCACCCCTACAGTTCTGTGAACTGGGGTGTGAGGGCCGGGCACCCCTTCAAATGACCAGGGGTGTGAGGGCCGGGCACCCGTTCAGTGCCATGAATGGGGGTGTGAGGGCCGGGCACCCCTTCAGCACCCTGAAACCGGGGTGTGAGGGCCGGGCTCGATTTCAGTGCCATGAATCGGGGTGTGAGGGCCGGGCATCCCTCCAGCACCATGACCCGGGATATGAGGGCCGGGCACCCGTTCAGTGCTATGACCCGGGGTGTGAGGGCCGGGCACCCTTTCAGTGACATGACCCGGGGTGTGAGGGCCGTGCACCCCATCAATGATATGACCCGGGGTGTGTGGGCCGTGCACCCATTCAGTGCCATGAATGGGGGTGTGAGGGCCGGGCACCCCTACAGCACCATAAAACCGGAGTGTGAGGGCCGGGATCGATTTCAGTGCCATGAATCGGGGTGTGAGGGCCGGGCATCCCTCCAGCACCATGACCCGGGGTATGAGGGCCGGGCACCCCTTTAGTGCCATGAGCCGGGGTGTGAGGGCCGGGCACCGCTTTAGTGCCATGAAACGGGGTGTGAGGGCCGGGAAACCCTACAGAGCAATGAATCGGGGTGTGAGGGCCGGGCACCACTTCACATGACACGGGGTGTGAGTGCCGGGCAGCCCTTCATATGACACGGGGTGTGAGGGTCGGGCACCTTTTCAGTGCCATAACCCGGGGTGTGAGGGCCGGGCTCGATTTCAGTGCCATGAATCCGGGTGTGAGGCGCGGGCTCCCCTCCAGCACCATGATCCGGGGTATGAGGGCCGGGCACCCCTTCAGTGCTATGACCCGGGGTGTGAGGGCCGGGCACCCTTTTAGTGACATGACCCGGGGTGTGAGGGCCAGGCATACCTTTAGTGACATGACCCGGTGTGTGAGGGCCGGGCACCCCTTCACATGACCTGGGGTGTGAGGTTCGGGCACCCCTTCAATGCCAAGAATCGGGATGTGAGGGCCGGGCACCCCATCAGCACCATGACCCGTTGTGTGAGGGCCGAGAAACGCTTCAACCTCATGACCCTGGGTTTGAGGGCCGGGCACCCCTTTAGGTCCATGACCCGGGGTGTCATGGCCGTGCACCCCTTCAGTGACATGAACCGGGGTGTGAGGGCCGGGCACCCTTTCAGTGACATGACCCAGGGTTTGAGGGCCGGGCACCCCTTTAGGTCCATGACCCGGGGTGTCATGGCCGTGCACCCCTTCAGTGACATGAACCGGGGTGTGAGGGCCGGGCACCCCTTCAGCCCCATGACCCGGGATGTGAGGGCCGGGCACTCGTTTAGGTCTATGACCAGGGGTGTGAGGGCCGGGCATACCTTCAGTGACATGACCGGTGGCGTCAGGGCCGGGCACCCTTTCAGTGCCATGACCCGGGGTGTGAGGGCTGGCCATCCCTTCAGTGACATGCCCCGGGGCGTCAGTTACGGGGACCCCTTCAGTGTCTTGACCCGGGGTTTCAGGGTCGGACACCCCTCCAGAACCATGGCCCGGGGTTTGACGGCCGGGCACCGTTTCACTGCCATGACCCGGGGTGTGAGGGCCGCGCACCCCTTTAGTGCCATGATCTGGGATGTGAGGGCAAGGCACCCCTTTAGTGCCATGAAACGGGGTGTGAGGGCCGGGCAACCCTACAGAGCTATGAATCGGGGTGTAAGAGCCGGGCACCACTTCACATGACACGGGGTTGAGGGCTGGGCAACCCTTCATATGACACGGGGTGTGAGGGCCGGGCTCGATTTCAGTGCCATGAATCGGGGTGTGAGGGCCGGGCACCCGTCAAACAATTGGCGATCCGGGGTATGAGGGCCGGGCACCCCTTCAGTGCTATGACCTGGGGTGTGAGGGCCGGGCACCCTTTCAGTGACATGACACCGGGGTGTGAGGTCTTGGCACCCTTTCAATGACATGAGCCGGGGTGTGTGGGCCGGGCACCCTTTCTGTGCCATAACCCGGGATGTGAGGGCCGGTCACTCCTTCAGTGCCATGACCGGGGTGTGAGGGCGGGGCACACCTTCAGCCCCATGACCCGGGGTGTGAGGGTAGGACACTCGTTTAGGTCTATGACCAAGGGTGTGAGGGCCGGGCACTCGTTTAGGTCTATGACCAGGGGTGTGAGGGCCGGTCATACCTTCAGTGCCATGGCCAGGGGTGTAACGGCCGGGTTACCACTTCAGTGCCATAACCCCGGGTGTGAGGGCCGGGCACCCCTTCAGCACCATGACCCGGGGTATGAGGGCCGGGCACCCCTTCAGTGCTATGACCCGGGGTGTGAGTGCCGGGCACTATTTCAGTGACATGACCCGGGGTGTGAGGGCCAGGCACCCCTTTTGGGACATGACTCGGTGTGTGAGGGCCGGGCACCCCTTCAATGACATGACCCGGGGTGTGAGGGCCGGGCACCCTTTCAGTGCCATGAAACGGGGTGTGAGGGCCTGTCACCTCTTCACATGACACGGGGTGTGAGGGCAGGGCACCTTTTCAGTGACATGACCCAGGTTGTGAGGGTAGGGCACCCGTTCAGTGCCACGAATCGGGGTGTGATGGCCGGGCACCCCTTCAGCTCCATTACCCGGTATGTGAGGGCTGGCCACCCC
>NW_024731675.1:3620989-3637917 GCF_018991925.1 Homarus americanus | reverse complement strand
GCGTCAATATAGCTGTCCATCCTATAACACAAACCCAGAGTGTTACATATGAAAAGGAATCTACTGCTGCTATGCCACTATAGGCAAGCAAGTAAAAAGTAAACCCAGAGCGTCGTTGTTACAGAGAAAAGGAATCACATATAAAACTACTGTATGTAGTATATTAAAAATGTAAAATGTAGTATATATGTAGCATTAACAAAAATATTATCTTATAAAGATGATGATAAAGAGGATAATGTTATTAACCTCGAAGGAGATATTGATCACCTTTTTTGGAGTAATTACATAGAAGAAATACGAACAATTTATGACACATCAGATAATGTTTTAAAAATTTTTAGATGTTATTCTTTAACATCAAAAGCTATTATTATTTTTAATGCAGCATCCTTATTATGTTCTATAATATTTCCAAATCAAAATTACAGTTTAATATTAAATGTAATGACTATGTCTTTAGTGTCAATATTTGATATTAATAATAGGTGTGATATATTATATAAAATTCAACTTGTATATTCTAACCATATAATTCCAGAATTAGAATCGTTTATATACGAAAATATACATGAGAATGTTAGAGAAATAAGAGATATTTTAGGTAAAAAAAGGATTAAAAAAATACGTTGAGGATTTGAAATATATTGATTTTTCTAGATTTATTGGCGAAATTACAGTTAATGGTTATCGTAAATATATGGGAGAATGGTTTACTATACCGGAAAGTTTAAAATATATAGATTATACACATATTATTATGTTCTCTCATTTATATTGTATGTTTTATAATTATTATTAGTTTACAATTATATAACATGGTCTTTTAACTCTATAGCGATCATGGCTGGGAGAGAATTAATATAGTATACAACTTTACATTGAGGGTTTTATTTGGTAACCCAGCCGTGAGACCCTTCCCTCAGCTATATACTATTCTCTATTAACAACAGAGTAGAGAGTATAAAATATTGTTACCGATACCGATGATAATGTTTTATTAAATTTGGGATTAAAAAAAAAACACAACAGTCTCGACTATCACTAGAATCAGTTAAAGGACTACAGTGTCAAACCTTTATCCTAGGTAGCACTAAATGCAATAATTCTTTAACAGCGTGATATCTACGACAAACTGTAAGGAAAATTTTTCTTCTATAATCTTAGAAGGATCAGTCTTTTGTTTCTAGAGGAAGCTACTGAATCATGGGTGAGGGTGTAGTGGAATTCTCCCCTACAAACGCTGTTTGTCGCTGCCTAGCCGACCCCACCAATTCCCCAGTGTATGCCTCGTGGTCTAGGTCAACCAGCGCCGCCATACACCACGGAGCGGGGGTCAACTGCTAAGCCACGCCTACCCCCGCTATTTAAGACCTGACCTCGTGGTGATCTGTCTCTCTTTCTACCTACACCAACCAGCCAGCAACACCTCCGCCTGCCTGGCGGCCCTCGCTCCCGCTGGCGAGCATGGCGACCCACAAGCTGTCTTTCTCTGAGCGTCCTCACCAACCAGCTCTCTCTACATCACGCTTGTAACCATGCTGCCTTCCCAGCACCAAGCTGCATTGTACATCCAATACAACATGTATATAGAGAGCACATTGTGAGTTTCCTTTCTCCATCCCATCCTGAGTGTGAACCAAACATCTTGAACCCCACAAATGGTGACCCCCGGAGATTCGCACTCACACAGGATGGAGGAGAAACTGATCACGCTCCCAGTCTTCAAGCAACATGGAAGACTGGCTTATCCACCCAGAAGCAGCTCTCATCGGCTCTACAACTACTGTCTCTACACCGCAGGTTAGACACCCTAGAGCTCCTCTTCCTGCCCCAAGCACCACGTCCTACCGACCCCAGCACACCCGTCCTGCCTCAGACGCCGACCCCGGCCCAGCAGTAACCCCTGCCGCCCCTGATGCGGCCTCTGTTCCTGAGTGCGGACCCACACACCCCTCTTTTCTCCCTCAGGTACTCCCTCACACAACTTGTCTCTGTCATGCTGTCGTGGACCCAGCTGCTGTCACGAGCTCCTCATCCGCTTTCTGCTGACTCAGCCCCTGCTCCTGACCCAGGTCCACACACCCCAGCAGGGCGCACCTGTCGACTCTGTACTCATGAGGAAGCACAACATTCATCGCCTCCACACACCCTTTATTCTCCCTCTCTACTCCTGACAGATATTGTGTGCATTCTAGACAGTTGTATCCAGCGACCGCCCATCCGACGCCCATCGCGCCGTTGTCCTCACATGAGTAACGCATCACCGCTCTGGCTCACATGTGCTTTGCAACTCTGCAGACAACAAGCTCCCTACACAACCTGGAGGGAAGGGGGAGTATTGTAGTATTCCTCCCCTACAAACGCTGTTTGTCTGCTGCCTAATGACCCCACCAATTTCAGTGTATGCCCGTGGTTCAGGGTCAACCAGCGCCGCCATACACCACGGAGCGGGGGTCAACTGCTAAGCCACGCCAACCCCCGCTATTTAAGACCTGACCTCGTGGTGATCTGTCTCTTTCTACCTACACCAACCAGCCAGCAACACCTCCGCTTGCCTGGCGTCTTCGCTTCCTCCGGCTGCCTGGCGTCCTTTCTCTTCACATGCAGCATGGCGACCATTGTTGTCCTTCTCTGAGCGTCCTCACCAACCAGCTCTCTACATCACGCTTGTAACCATGCTGCTCTTCCCAGCACCAAGCTGCATTGTACATCCAATACAACATGTATATAGAGAGAACATTAGAGTTTCTTTCTCCATCCCATCCTGAGTGTGAACCAAACATCTTGAACCCCACAAATGGTGACCCCCGGAGATCCGCACCACACAGGATGGAGGAGGAAATCGATCACGCTCCCCAGTCTTCACAACATGGAAGACTGGCTTATCCACCCAGAAGCAGCTCTCATCGGCTCTACAACTACTGTCTCTACACCGCAGGTTAGACACCCCAGGAGCCCTCCTTCCTGCCCCAGCACCACGTCCTACCGACCCCAGCACACCCGGCCCCTGCTCAGACGCCGACCCCGCCCAGTAGGGTAACCCCTGCTGCCCCTGATGGCCTCTCTGTTCCTGAGTGCGGACCCATTGTCTCCTTCTTTTTCTCCCCTGGTACCCCTGTTATCAAACCTGCACCTCAGCTGCTGTCGTGGACCCAGCTGCTGTCACGAGCCCCTCATCCGCCTCTGCTGACTCCAGCCCCTGCCCTGACCCAGGTCCACACACACCCCAGCAGGCGCATCTGTCGACTCTGTACCTGCCGTGAGGGAAGCACAACACCATCGCCTCCACACACCCTTATTCTCCCTCACTCCCACAGATATTGTGTATCTAGACAGTTGTATCCAGCGACCGGCTCATCCACGCCATCGCTGTTGTCTCACATGAGGCACGCACTCTACCGTTCTGCCCTCACATGTGCTTTGCAACTCGCAGCAGACAACAAGTCTCCTACACAACCTGGAGTGGGGAGGCTGTAGGAATTCCTCCCCACAAACGCTGCTTGTCGCTGCCCAGCTGACCCCACCACCCCCAGTGCATGCCCCGTGGTCTAGGGTCAACCAGCGCCGCCACAGGCTATTCACGTGAGCGGGGCTCAACTGCCACGCCAACCCCCCCGCTATTTAAGACCTGACCTCGGTGATCTGTCTCTCTTCACTCTACACCAACCAGCCAGCAACACCTCCGCCTGCCTGGCAGGCCCTCCGCCTGCCTGGCGGCGTCCTCTGGCCATGCAGCATGGCACTCCACAAGCTGTCCTTCTGAGCGTCTCACCAACCAGCTCTCTACATCACGCTTGTAACTATGCTGCTTCCCAGCACTGCTGCATTGTACATCCAATACAAATATGTATATAGAGAGCACATTGTGAGTTTCTCCCCTTTTCTCCATCCCATCCTGAGTGTGAACCAAACATCTTGAACCCCACAAATGGTGACCCCTGAGATTCGCATCACACAGGATGGAGTGTGAGAACTGAGCACGCCCCAGCTCCTCAAGCAACATGAAGACTGTGGGCTTATCCACCCAGAAGCAGCTCTCTCATCGGCTCTACAACTACTGTTTTACACTGCAGGTTAGACATCCCAGGAGCAGCTCTACACGGCAGACACCAGCCCTCTTCCTGCCCCCAAGCACCACATCCTACTGACCCCAGCACACCCGTCCTGCCTCAGACGCCGACCCTGGCCCAGCAGGGGAACCCCTGCCGTCTTGATGCGGCCTCTGTTCCTGAGTGCAGACCTACACACCCCCTCTTTTCTCCCCCCCCAGGTAATTCTCGCTAATGTCCTGTACCCTGCTGCTGTCGTGGGACCCAGTTGTTGCTCACGAGCCCTCATCCGCTTCTGCTGACGCAGCCCCTGCTCCTGACCCAGGCCCACACACCCCAGCAGGCGCATCTGACGACTCTGTACCTGCCGTGAAGGAAGCACAGCATTCATCGCCTCCACACACCCTTATTCTCCCTCTCTTCCCCCACAGATATTGTGTATCTAGACAGTTGTCCCCAGCGACCGGCTCATCCACGCCATCGCCGTTGTCTCACATGAGGCACGCACCGCCCGTTCTGCCTCACATGTGCTATGCAACCCTGCAGACAACAAGTCTCCTACACAGCCTGGAGGGAAGGGGGAGTATTGTAGTGGAATTCTCCCCTACAAACGCTGTTTGTAGCTGCCTAGCCGACCCCACCAATTCCCCAGTGTATGCCTCGTGGTCTAGGTCAACCAGCGCCGCCATACACCACGGAGCGGGGGTCAACTGCTAAGCCACGCCTACCCCCCGCTATTTAAGACCTGACCTCGTGGTGACTTGCTCTCTCTCTACCTACAGCCACAGCCAGCAACACCTCCTCCTCTGCCGCTGCCTGGCGGCCCTCCCTCCTCCGCCTGCCTGGCGGTCCTCTCTCCCGCTGGCGAGCATGGCGACCCACAAGCTGTCCTTCTCTGAGCGTCCTCACCAACCAGCTCTCTCTACATCACGCTTGTAACCATGCTGCCTTCCCAGCACCAAGCTGCATTGTACATCCAATACAACATGTATATAGAGAGCACATTGTGAGTTTCCTTTCTCCATTCCATCCTGAGTGTGAACCAAACAATCTCATACCCCACAAGGGATCTCCCCAATCCATCGAGAATAATAACTGCCCCTAGATAAAGATTAATCAATAAAGATAATATCCCCTAACTAAAAAATCAATAAGGAAACTATCTATTTTACCTATAATTGTGTAAAATTTCCTTATTTTTTGTGTAATAATCGATAACAATACTGAAAATCTACCTAATACTCTCTTCTAAATTTTAATTGGATTTGTTTTTTCCCTACTAAGTAAGGGTCTGTATGTAACGGGCCGAGTTTTCTCTTTTCAATAATTTACCATCCAGCTACTCTTTTCTGTTAGTATTCTATTTATTCATAGCCTATTCTTATTTGTTCTGTGTAGCATTCTTTCCAATGAGTCTCCTGTTTTATATACTTATTCTTCTTCCATTCTTTACATATATACTTATTCTTATATATTCTTGCTTACATTCTTATATGTTCTTTATCACTATATACCTTATATTCTTATATATTCTTATATAAGTAATTCTCTTCTCAGTTCTGTATGTTCTTTATCTTAATCTTTCATGATCTATATATTTAATAATTTCTATGCTGTGTCATTAGTTCCACAATGTACATACATGTCTTATCTTTCTTTTCTTGTATTTTCCAAGACTTTCATTTCGTTCATATATATTATATTCTCAGTTTCAATGTTCTTACCTTTCGGAAGTATACTTTGTTTTATGTCTATTCTTATACATGGGTTAGTCTGGGGAACCATGTTACTCTTAGTAGAACTCCTTTTATACTTACACCGGGTAGCTGCCACCACCCAGACTTTTCATTATATAACATAACTCATGGAAGGGTTTTGGGTAGTGTGGTAGATGTATAGGCACGTGAGTAAGTATTATATTCTGGGAACCAATGTTTAGAAGGAGTAGAGTGGTGATACTCGTAGTTTACTAATTCAATATTTATTAACACAGTGAGTGGAGAAGATGCATCTTAGATTCACTCAGGCTAAACAGAACCGCAATTAACTTATTAAGTCATCAAACACTTCAAGAACTTATTACCTCATTAATCACCTCCAAATACTTATTATACCATTAAACAACTCCAAGTACTTACACCATTCTACAACTATTACTCATTACTTCACTCGACAACTGTTGTATTATTTCTTTGACAAGTAAGATTTAGAAATGACTACACACTGTCAATAACACTGGACCCGCAGGTCTTACTTTAACAAGGAACAAATTACCTCCTCAATTCTTGGTTAGCACCTTATACTCTCAGGTTATTCTTTCATGGCTACTACAGATGAATACATAACACACTGGGCAACTCCACAATTAGTAACATACAATATTTCTTATCAGTTCACAAGGAACCACCTGGTACCTTGAACTCTCATTCAGGGGTTCAATACTTAACCCGGGATACTATATTTCTGCTAGTTATCCCTCCAAACATGGGCCGACACTGCTCCATGCAATAGATGAGGTACAATCTCCAAGTGGAGTCAGCGGGCACATTTGTTTACAGCGACCGCCAAGCTGAAGGCTCGCTCGCTAGGTGCACCCAGGGAGGTTGACTCGTAACACACTGGCAGAGTGGTGAGGGCGCTTCCCGGGGGAATCGTGTCCTGGGATTCTAAACGCGCCCCCTTAGAGACAGTCTTCAAGAACCATCTTGCCCATAGGTAGCTACCGACCCTCAGGAGAGTTGCTAACACACCCGCGTCTGGAGACGTGGAGAAGAAATCACAGGAGTGAATATTTAACTTCACTATACAAAACATACGTCTGGCACCGGTTCAGACGATAGCTAGATCTCTACTTTACTTGACTCAATTGGCACTGAAGGTACTATGTTAAAACATGAACCCTGATAATCACAAAAATGACTAAGTTAAACTGAGTTAATATGGCGGTGTGGAACACACGTGAACATACCTGGAGACGTGGAGAAGAAATCACAGGAGTGATTTTTCCTCGCGCGCCTGCATATATACGGGCCTGAGGGCATATTCCTACTAGAAAGACAAATTTTACTAACAATAGGCCCTCTATTCAAAGTAGTCACTGGACACCTAGCTGTGACCGTTAGTGTCACAGATCAGGCTAATTTTCTACATCTATATTTATGATTTAATCAGAGATTGAGTTTGTCAGTAAAGAGGTGAATTGAAGTTATATATGCGTTCGCAACTCTATTGACCTGACCGCAAACCACATCCCCGGTCAAACGGCCGTTAAGTCTTGGAGAATTTTGAGTTTGACAGGAACTGTTCAGAAGATTAATGACTTTCTTAAATAGACAACTGACACTAACTAAACTATGAACATCAGATTCTCTGATGTCGGGTCGACAAAATAATATAACTTCAGTAGCGATCAGAAACCCATGGGTATCCCCACGGACGACATAAAATACGCCACTCTAGCTGGCAAACTCAACACTCGCCTACTTGACACGTCTTACTAACAATAAGAACAGTTGAAGCGTTCTACACCACTCACAATGGATCTTGAATGTTCCAACTGTAAATAGACATATCTAAGTTGACTCAAAACAAGGGTGTTCTCTCTCACATTCAAATTCATTTTATAGAGAGGTTGGTTTCAGTAAGTCAGAGAAAATGGGATAACGGAGGCCTGAGGCGTCTTGAAGTGATGAGAAAACGGACTCCTCAGATGGAGGACTCAAACTAAAAGCAGAGGTACATGTTTTGTGGGCTATTGAGCGTAATATGAATCATTTGATTTTGGCGTTAACTGACTTGTATGACCGTGGTCGTTACACGTATATTATATTTACAAAAAATATAAACCACTACCCAATAATTCCTAAATAAAAAACTATACAAATTGTTTTTTATAGGTAATTTTGGGGGATATTAATCTAATTGACAAGACAAATCAATACCAATCTTCCCCAGAGGAAGATAAGAGAGTTGCATGCAATTTTGGTTTTCTGGGGAGAACCCTTCTATAACAATCCTTTAAATGTAATTGTCATAAAAAGTTGTCCCGTATGGCACAGGATATTTACCCTATCCTTTTAAGCAGACTCCAGCGAAAACCTAAGAAAAGGTAGGACTGTGAATGAATCCACTATAAACCAGTCCCGGTGCACTACATTTGTCGACACTACAAATCAACCCGTAGGACTAAGTGTAATGAATGTTTGTTTTATTGTATACCTAAGAGTCTCGTCTTTGATAGAGTCCCTTTGAATTTCAAAAAGAAATTCAACATCGATATCAACGAGGAAAAGTAATAAACAAGAATGTGTTGTATGTACAGTATGTATGTAATAATTGTAACTTTAATGAATTGTTTCGCTCCTCACTGTCTCCTTTTATATTGTTGAAGACAATAAAAGAGGCATGACTCTTTGGATACGTATAAAATGTATAGTATACAGTATAAATGTTGGGTGGGTGTTACACAATAGTTCACCAGTAAGGTTGATATTGACTTAGTAGTGGGTGTGTGCACCTATCTCTCCATACGGATAAACACTTTTAAGTGTTTTTGTATGTGAGAATCCCTTCTCTTGCAATCACAATTCCATATTAAATAAAAAAACAAAAAAGAAAAGGAATTGTGTTAGACCTTGGATAAAAAATAAAAAAATAATCCCCTTGCCCTGGACCTGTAAGTTTATATCCCTGAATCCACCCTCTTTTTCTGGACCCTAACTTAATAGTTTACAATAGAAAATATTATACTACTCGAGATTTGTCATCCTGTGGTCTCCAAGTTTAAATCTCTTTCTAACTTTTAAAAGTTTGAGTATGTATAAATATAGATAATAAAATTAATCCACAACCTTTATCCTCATCAACCTTTATAATTTCTCATCCATCTGAAAACATAACAAAATAGTAGTTTTTCCCACTCAGTTTTACTTAATAGGAATTAATAAATCACGACACACGAAAAAAGATATCACCCCCACCCACCCAAACCCAAATAATATTAGCGGCTCCCATCTTAGTTCTGAAAAGCTGAAAAGATAAAAATGTTTGCCTTGTCTTTTTTTAATTTTTTGTCAAATAGTTTATAATTTCATTCTGATATTTTTGAAAGTTAAAAATATTTGCCTTAATAGTTCTTTGAAAAAGCACATCATTCTTCCTTATCCCACAAATATTCAAAGTTTTCTTTCAAAATTGCCTCCCACCCGAGATTTGTAATCCTGTGGTCTCCAAGTTTAAATCTCTTTCTAACTTTTAAAAGTTAGTGTTATAAATAAAACATTTTAGATAATAAAATTAATCCACAACCTTTATCCCCATCCACCTTTATAATTTCTCATCCATCTGAAAACATAACAAAATAGTAGTTTTCCCATCCAGTTTACTTAATAGGGATTAATAAAAATCACGACACGCGAAAAAAGATATCACCCCCACCCACCCAAACCCAAATATTATTAGTTTACTTTTGAAAAGCTGAAAAGATAAAAATGTTTGCCTTTGTCTTATTTTTAACTTTTTTGTTCTTTTTATTATAATAATTCACAAATAGTTTATCATTTCACATTGATATTTTTGAAAGTTAAAAATATTTAGTTACTGAACGAACACATTATTCCTTATCCCACTATCAAGGTTTTCTTTCAAAATTGCCTCCCATCCAGTTTATAACTTTTATACTTGCTTTAATTTACAGTAACATTTACTATCCAGGAATATAAATTATTAAGTCACTTAATATTCAGACATATCTACACATAATATACAGTATCTATTGTTCTGGTTTTCAACGACACAAATATTTACTAACAAACTTAAAAACTATTTAAACTGCCTTCCTCCTTAGAAAAGTTTTCCTTGTAAATATACTTTTTTAACTTTTTTAAATGTTTGTAGTGGCTACTCTCCCCTACAACTTCCAACTGAGCTCCGGCCGCACTCCGACCAGCCAATCAGCGTACAGCCTAGAACTAGAAAAATGCTAGTGACAGGGGGGAAGGAGGTTCAGAGGAAGAATAAAGGGAGGATGGAAGTGAATTTTAGAAGGAGAGAACAGGTGCAGTGGCTAAACACCGCTTGCTTGAGGGGGTAGGCAAAATGCCCTGAGGGTGCAACAACCACAATCAGGACGAGGCAGAGGGAGGGCGGGAGCAGGTCCGGGCAAGCAAAGGGCCAACGCGGGTGTTCTGATTGTCGTCTTAGCCTAGGCAGTGTTGGTAAAGCGTAGGAAGAACCGCCCCGCCACGGCGGCGGCGCAAGCCGAGAAACGCAGGTGGACGGACGCACAGGCAGCACACGATCAAATCAAACAGAGAAGGTGAAAATATAGAAATTTTGCTAGTCGTAGGGTTGTTTGGAGAGAGATGAAGGTAAAGTCTTTGAGCTATGTCAAAGAGGAACGGAGCGAGTTGGAGGAAGGGTTTTTGAATCTTTGAGCTTGAAATGTCAAAGTATTCATAGTAAGGAAGGATGAGCGTATCGTAGGAGAGTTTTTAGTAATAGCGGCAGACAGATTTGAGCTTTTTTGTCAAATTATGAACGGAGACGAGAATGAGATATAGGTTGAGTGGTTTCAGTCTAGAGTTAGGTCAATTTTATTAAGAATTGGATGTCACAGACGTTGGGTATGTTTGATTAGGTTCTGAGAGTTGTGGGTCTTTTAGCTATGTCAGAGAGAAATTGAGAGAGTTGGAGGAAGAGTTTTGAATCTTTGAGTTTGAAATGCCAAAGTATTCGTAGTGAGGAAGGATGAGTGTATCGTAGGAGAGTTGTTTAGTAATAGCAGGAGGCTATTTGTGTGGTGGGGTTAATCCACTGGGATCTTCAGAGTTCGTCGGAAAGTACTCCATGGTGGCAGGACCCCATGGCGGATGCTTGAGTATCACTCTTGACGACCGAGTGTTGTAGTGGCAGTTGCCCTGGTCTTTATGGTGCTAAGTGACTATAAGAGTTATGTGTTATTGAGTATGTCCACCCAGTAGGGTTGGGAGTGTTATTGAGTATGTCCACCCAGTAGTGGTGTGAGTGTTATTGAGTATGTCCACCCAGTAATGGTGTGAGTATGTTGAGCCTGAGGGCATAGTACCAGGTTTCGTCTGTTGGTACATATATATTCTTTCTCTTACATCCATACTAATGTTTAAATAAATTTTGTATTTGTATATTGTGTCTATTATTTACCTACAGTATTTACCGTTATTTCTTCCCTATTACTTGATATTATCATTACATACACCCACGAGCCTCCTCTCGTCACGCTACCAATGGTAATAAGTATGAGAGTAAAAGGAATTGTTACTGACACACAGGCCCTTATAAAATGGTGGCAGCCCTCAGGCCCTCATAAAATGGTGGCAGCTCAGGCCCTCATAAATGGTGGCAGCCCAGGCCCTCATATTGTTACTACTTGATAGATCGTCGTCGTCATTGTATCCCATCTATAATAAAAATAAAATATTAAAAACTTTATTATATAATGTTTTACTTACTTTATTTCAGATAAAATAACACGGAACTTTAAATCTATAATAATAAATAGATATACTTCTGTAATTTCTTGTTGTTGTTGTTGTCTATTACACATTACATTTGCTAAATGTTCTTCAGTTTTCACGTACATTTTAAGCTTATTGTATATATCTAATGGTAAATTTGACTTCATCCCCACTATTGGGTCTTTACCAAAAACAGCTTTATATGGAGACATATTAATTCCTTCGCTGTGAGCAGAATTTTTGGCCATTTGAACAAAGGGGAGAGCAATAACCCAGTTGGGGGTGCTGTTATCTTTTAAAAAGCTGTTTAAAATTCCCATAATGTCACCATTAGCTCTCTCTACACTTCCTTGACTCTGAGGATGGCGAGGTTTTCCGTTAATTATGTTCAGGTCTGGCCAGATGTTCTCTGTTAAATCCATAATAATAAGAGATGCTACAAATTCTCTACCATTATCACTCTGGAGAATCTTAGGAGCTCCTATTATACTAAATATTTGTAGCAGGTTATAAACTACTTCCTCAGCTTGTTTAGTCTTCAATTGCCGTAAAATTGAAAATTTTGTTAAATGATCTTGATAATGTGGAATAAACTTATAATCTTCAAAAGTTCTTTCTGCATATCGATCAAATCAATCTGACCTCTGGATCCATAACTGCTAGATAGTAGAGGTTTAACAACCTCTGTCTTCCTTGTGCGTCGACGACGTTTCAGTTGACATGTTTCACATAATGAAATAAAGAGTTTAATTTGTTTTAATGTTATATTTGCCACTTTTTCTTCAACTCTTTATATGTTCTTTTCTCACCTCCATGTCCAACAGCAATATGTGAATCTTTAATATTATCATAGATTTCACAAACACTAACAAAAACGTTTTCTTGTCCATTTTTCGAATGTTTTAGTTATTAATTTCTTGATACTGTAGGGGTATCGAGATATTAATGTTGTCTAGCACTCAGGATGGAAGGAAACTCTAATGTGGTTTTCTTGTATAATATATAAGTTATATGATAGACAGTCTGGTGCTGGAGGTGCCGTCTGGTGAGGAGCTGCTCAGTAGAAGACGTTCGGTGAGTAGCGTGTTGAAGGAGGTAGATGTGCAGGGGCTTCGTTAGAGAAGATGTTGCCTGTTGCTGGCCTCCTGATTGAATGAATGTTAACAGCGTGGAGCTTGCTGGAGGAGGTGTTGCTTGTTCAGGAAGATGGGCAGAATGAGAGTTGGTTGGTGAGGAAGCTTAGAGAAGGACAGCTGGTGGGTCGCCATGCTCGCTGGCGGGAGCGAGGACCGCCAGGCAGGCGAGGAGAAGCGAGGGCTGCCAGGCAGCGGCGGAGGAGGAGGTGTTGCTTGTTCAAGAAGAATGGTCAGAATGAATCTCAATGGAGAGACAGAGCTTATATACCCAGCAGCAGCCGCCAGTCCTCTATGAATCATGTTGGGAAAACCCAGAAAGTTGCCGGTGACTAGTTTCGTTGCTAAGCAACCGTACCGTCTGGTTGGTTGCTAGGGAGGCGGTAGCAGGTGGTGGCTGTGGCTACGCAGTTGTAGGAAGTTGTAGGGGAGACGTCCACTACAATACTCCCCCTTCCCTCCAGGCGGTGTAGGAGACTTGTTGTCTGTAGAGTTGCTTAGCACATGTGAGGCAGACCGGGCGGTGCATGCCTCATGTGAAACAACGGCGATGGCGTGATGAGCCGATCGCTGAAATACAACTGTCTAGATACACACTATCTGTGGGAGAAAGGAGAAAAAGGGTGTGTGGAGGCGATGAATGTTGTGCTTCCCTCACGACAGGTACAGGGTCGTCAGATGCGCCTGCTGGGGTGTGTGTGGGCCTGGGTCAGGAGCAGGGGCTGCGTCAGCAGAAGCGGATTAGGGCTCGTGACAGCAGCTGGGTCCACGACAGCAGCAGGGTGCAGGACATTAGCAGGAAGTACCTGAGGGAGAAAAGAGGGTGTGTGTGGGTCCGGATTCAGGAACAGAGGCCGCGTCAGGGGTTATTGCTGGGCCGGGGTCGGCGTCTGAGGCATGACGGGTGTGCTGGGGTCATCAGAATGTGGTGCGTGAGGCAGGAAGAGGAGCCGGTGTCTGCTTGAAGACTGGGAGCGTGATCAGTGTCTCCTCCATCCTGTGTGAGTGCTAATCTCCGGGAGTCACCATTGTAGGGGTATCGAGATATTAATGTTGTCTAGCACTCAGGATGGAAGGAAACTCTAATGTGGTTTTCTTGTATAATATATAAGTTATATGATAGACAGTCTGGTGCTGGAGGTGCCGTCTGGTGAGGAGCTGCTCAGTAGAAGACGTTCGGTGAGTAGCGTGTTGAAGGAGGTAGATGTGCAGGAGTTTCGTTAGAAAAGATGTTGCCTGTTGCTGGCCTCCTGATTGAATGAATGTTAACAGCATGGAGCTTGCTGGAGGAGGTGTTGCTTGTTCAAGAAGAATGGTCAGAATGAATCTCAATGGAGAGACAGAGCTTATATACCCAGCAGCAGCTGCCAGTCCTCTATGAATCATGTTGGGAAAACCCAGAAAGTTGCCGGTGACTAGTTTCGTTGCTAAGCAACCGTACCATCTGGTTGGTTGCTAGGGAGGCGGTAGCAGGTGGTGGCTGTGGCTACGCAGTTGTAGGAAGTTGTAGGGGAGACGTCCACTACAATACCATATTTGTAAATTACATCGTATCGGCAAATAAGAGCATACTCCTGAGGAGTCTTTGTAGTAGTTTTATTCTTGGCTGCTTCAATTATTTCTATACAGTAGTACCCCGCTTAACGCGGTCAATTGAACCCACAGGGTACCGCGTTAAGTGAAAACCGCGTTAAGTGAACAACAGAACATATGGGATTAATTCCAATAGAGACTGGCCCGACCCCCAAACTCCACTTTTTGACGACACACAACTATGTTGTAGTAAAAATTTTATCTTAACTTTATGATGGTATGCACACACAATTAATAATTAAGAGAAATATCAATAATATTAGGTTTTTTAACACTTGCATTAGTAGAAAAGATGGCTGGGCACACGGGGATGGGGGGTTGGTTCCGAGGCAGAGGGCAGATTATTGGCCCTCACCTGTATCACTTGTATCAATTGTATCACTATCCACCACAGAGGCTTGCAGGGCCTCTTTGTCAAACCCCTCAAAGGCCATATAAGTCCATATCCTCACTATAATTATCACTATCACTGACTTGGGCCGGCTGTGGTGGGTGGCGGGTGAAGAAGTCGGTAATGTTTTGATGACTGGGCGACCTTGTGCGCATCGTGCCCGCGCCGCTTCCCGCGTATATGATGAAAAATTCCGCGTTAAGTGAAAGTTCAGCTCTGGCGAGGCACCGCGTATATGATAAAACGCGTTAAGTGAAACCGCGTTAGGCGGGGTAATACTGTATATTGTTTCAATTTTGTATCAGTAAAAAATAACCGTTTATTGCAAAATTTTTGTGCAAACAGTTTCTCTTCAAATAATTTTCTGTTGATTACACTTGTACTTGTATTTGCTGGGGTATCAGTAATATCTTCATCGTCGTCACTATCTAACATTGTCGCCCGTCAAATAAAATTAGTTTGTTATCACCACCCAATGATCACTTTGTAAGACGGCCTAAAGGAAAGTGTGCGACTCCATGTTGTGGGAGGGGTATATAGGTAAAGGTTGGTGAGAATGATTGGCGCCTTTTTTCATTTTAAGCAAACCACCTAGTTACCTAGTTTTTTAAAGAGTTGTTCAAGAGAAGGTTGCTGTTTGGAAGATCATCTGTTAAATAAGTAAACATATGCTTAGTTGGTTACGTCATAAGGAAAGGCTATCAACACAAATTTTCTTTATTATTTATAAATAAAATGGATGCTGTGAAAACCCAATACTATTTTGTTCATCCGTGTGTAAGATCATCATCAGCGAAATATAAGTATTTGGCAGTAATTTAAATATAGAGGAGGGAATTGTATATAAAGCACGCACTTCTTCACTCTTCACTTCACTCAACAGCTAATCTGTGTTAAAGTGCAAGACCACAGCAATTCATACAGAAAAAATTTCAGAGATATGTCAGAAAAAGTAGCGATTGAGTTGCAGGAACAAATTGATAATGATAACAATGGTGATGATAATAACGACGACGACCAAATTGAGGTTTTAACTGTTTATGACGACAACGAACCCAATATAAAACCACTGGTGTGTATACCACTATGGGAGTGTATAATGTTTTGTTTTACACCATAGTGAGTGATAAAATAAAAACTTGTAGTGATTCATAGCAACAAACAATCTCTACCCTTATTTCTAATTCAAATTGTACTTTTAAGGAAAAATATTTGATTAATAGAGTGTGAAAGACAATCCGTTAAAGAAATGCTTAAGGTAAGTTATCCCTGTTTATTTGTTAAATGAATTACTTTGTAGGTACAGTACATACTAATTATTTATTATATGGGGGCAATACTGATGAGGAAGTCCTTTTCCTGTAAGACTAAAGGAGTTTCAAGCTTCAGCCATTTTTTTTAAACTTTTAAAATATATCTTAGAGAATGAAGATTTTATTTTCCCAAAACAAGCTGGGGCTCAAGGTCCACTGCTCCGCCTTTAGACAGGAGTAGTCAGTGCTCCGTCCTTAAGGGTGTAGTGGAATTCTCCCCTACAAACGCTGTTTGTCGCTGCCTAGCCGACCCCACAAATTCCCAAGTGTATGCCTCGTGGTCTAGGTCAACCAGCGCCGCCATACACCACGGAGCGGGGGTCAACTGCTAAGCCACGCCTACCCCCGCTATTTAAGACCTGACCTCGTGGTGATCTCTCCTTCTACCTACACCAACCAGCCAGCAACACCTCCTCCTGCCTGGCGGCCCTCGCTCCTCCGCCTGCCTGGCGGTCCTCTCTCCCGCTGGCGAGCATGGCGACCAACAAGCTGTCCTTCTCTGAGCGTCCTCACCAACCAGCTCTCTCTACATCACGCTTGTAACCATGCTGCCTTCCCAGCACCAAGCTGCATTGTACATCCAATACAACATGTATATAGAGAGCACATTGTGAGTTTCCTTTCTCCATTCCATCCTGAGTGTGAACCAAACATCTCATACCCCACAAGGGTTTCGGCAGTCAATAGTCGTCCACCCGGTAATTAAATCAATAAGAATTAATCCGGATATGGGTTTTCCCTGTCTTAAAGAACATTTTTTACATGAATAAAAGATAAACCAGCTACTTTTCAACAACAGGGTTATAAATAAGATATTTTTAACTTTTTAACCTAAAAACTTGTTTATACTTTGATATTCTACCTAAACCTATGCTATAATATTTTATTTTTTCTCAGTGTAACGGGCCGAGTTTTCTCTTTTCAATAATTTACCATCCAGCTATTCTTTTCAA
>NW_024731675.1:3606654-3620889 GCF_018991925.1 Homarus americanus | reverse complement strand
TATTACAAGGCAGTACAGCAATGCTTTGTCAATTTGTTCCTTTACTAAATACAATACCCCCTCCGCGACTTCAAATTTGTCAATAGTCGTCTTTGGATATTTATGTTTGGGTACCTGTCCTCCTTCTAAATAACTAGCCAGTGTTTCCCACCTCTCGTCTTTTCTTTGTTCTATTCCTAACTGCCGAGGCGTTAAACCATCTAGCTGAGGGAGCTGACCGACCATCCTACTCCTGGCTACTTTCCTTAGGGCCCCTACCGGCCTACTCAATGCGTCCGCGACTAGATTTGCCTTTCCAGGTTTGTACTCTATCTTATATATGTAATCCCTCATTTCCAACATCCATCTATTCATTCTTTGACTTTTAGTTTTCTTGTTAAAAACAGACGTTAACGGCTGGTGGTCAGTCTTGATGGTGAATTGGGAACCCCACAGAAAATGATGGAAAAATCTACAGGCTAACACTATCCCCAATGCTTCTTGGTCGGTGGTGGAATACCGTGTTTCCGTGGGCTTTAGCTTCCGAGAGAAATACCCAACAGGACGCAAAGAACCGTCATCCTGTAATTGATTTAGTGAGGCTCCTACACAGAAATTACTAGCGTCACTGTGTAGCTCAAATGGTTTATCCATGTCCACTTTTACTAGTACTGGAAAGGAAGCTAATGTCCGCTTTAACGTGTCAAAAGCTGTCTGGCATTCAGCTGTCCAGGCAAAGGCAGCTTGGTTCTTAGTGAGTTCTGTGATAGGATATGCAATCTTAGCAAAATTTGAAACATGCTTACGATAAAACCCGCACATCCCTAAAAATTGTCGGACTTGTTTGACATTAGTGGGTGGTTTACAGTCTGTTACTGCTTTTACATTCTCTGGATCCGGCTCAATGCCTTTCTCTGAAACGATATGTCCTAAGAATTTTACTTGTCTCTGACCAAACTGACATTTAGATAGGTTTAATTTGATTCCCATATTTACAAACCTGTCAAATACTTTAGCCAATCGGCCCATGAGGGTATTGAAATCAGGAGCCCACACTATGACATCATCTAGATAGTTCCTGACCCAATCTTCTTCTGCTAAAGGAGCTAAGACCCTGTTGACTTCCCTCGTAAAAATGGCTGGGCTGGCTGACAAACCAAAAGGGAGGCGTTTGAACCGCCATAAATTATACCCATCACTGAAGGTGGTTATATCTCTACTGTGGGGGTCAAGAATTACCTGATAGTAAGCATCCTTCAAATCTAAGGTGGCATAATATTTATTTCCGGCAGCCTTCTCAACTAATTCATCCAATCTTGGCAAAGGTTGTATATCTATTTTCAGGTGTTTGTTGACTGCTCGGAAATCAAGGCACATACGTTTCGACCCATTAGGTTTAGTTACTAACACAATAGGTGATAGCCAGACAGCGGTTGATGGTTCAATGATGTCCCTATCTCTCATGTCTCTCATCATTTCTTTAATAGTACCCTTGGCTTTCTCGGGATACCTATACTGAGGTCCTCTTACAGGTTGTTCATTAACCAATGGGATGTTAGCTGGCAAACCCTTAATGGTGCCTATTTCATTTGGACCTAATACAAACAACGCATCATGATTCATTACCACCTGTTGCAACTGTGTCCGCATGTCCCTATCTAAGTGCGGCCATTTCTGGGTCCTAATTAACTCTTTTAATTTGTCCTGTCTAGTTTCCCCGCGTGTCACTTCATCACAGTCTGGTACCATAGAATTTAGTACTTCCTGAGCTCGTCTAATTTTGTGGACTGGGGAATTTTCCATACCCCTACAAAGTAAGCATTGAGTTGGGAATTTCACATCATGCGTCAGTCTTAAGGGGATTTTGTTAGACCTCTTATCATCTTCTCTCTGTAGGGCCAGGTGATGTGGTGAGCACAGGGGTATGTCTACAGACCGGCCTACCTCACCTAACTCTTCATAAATGTGTGAGATAGTTCCGAGATTATTCCCTTCATCATCAAAGTAACAGAATTCCTCATCATTAACTACTTCATATTCACCTAAAACCGCACCCGGACTCAAACAAACTGGCTGCTCTGAAACATTACTCATAGGAACATAAACGCAGGAATCATCTTGGACTATCACACACATATCCGGGTGTTGTTTCAGCCCCTTATGCGTAAATCTAATACTTATGGTCTGACCTACCCCTACCTTCACTTTAACTGGCCTAATCTGAGAACTGTGCCCACTTATTCGAGTCTTCCTATCAATGTGTAAGCTAGTTAGCTCCTTGGGGGAAGATACGATCGAAGCCTTCGTGAACTGTTTGACTTTGACAACCGTTCGCAACTTTCCTCCATGACTCGGTGTCCAATAAACTTGTTTATGACCCCCCCAACTGAACTGATTTTTTTCGTGATGCCACCAAACTCCAAATCTGCCTAAAATGTCTGCTCCCAATAATACATCAGTATCCAACATGTTATCTTCCACTATTACGGTTTGGTGACGGATTCTTTTCCTACGGGACAACTGTACACTGATGACAACAGTGCCTAGGGTCTTAAACTCTTCCCCGTTAATAGCTACATATCTTTGGGTACAAGGCCTAATGGGCCCCACCTTCAAGGCACTAACCAAGCTATCTTTAATGATAGTAGCTTCACTACCCGTATCAACCAATGCTAGACAAGTATGTCCACATATAGGTAACTTAATACATGGAGAACTGCGTGGGAACGGCTGTCGTGGTCATTGGCCCGAATGGGGATTCCTAGCTTGGCGTCCTGGACAAGTGGCGAAATAACTCTTACAGTTCATCCTCAGGCACGCGTAACATGAACCTGGTCTGGGTCTGGAGGGGCAATTATGCGGACTATGGGTATCCTTCCTACAATATCCGCACCATTCATTTCCTGTCCAACCTTGAGTGTTATTTTCCTTCCCCCTCGTGTTCCGACCCGGTCTTCCGTCCGTCTCGTTCCTACGATAGTCCCCCTGGGCTCTATAAGCCTCTGGTACTGGTCCCTGGCGGGTCTGTCTAACATGTTGTTGTCCCCTGCCCTGTGATCTCAAATACCAGTCCCTACACTTTGTCAACTCATTCAAAAAAGGCTCTAAGGATATGCCTAACTGGTTGTATCTTCTTAACTCTCTCTGCATTTGCCCTGGCAATCCCGTATACAATACATCTTTCATCAGCTGATCCTTCCCTTGTATCACTTCAAACTTGCTCTCTATGGCTGCCAGCTTATACTTCATTCGTTCCACACATATTCCCGGCTCGTCCTCTACATGATATTCTTCTCTCATAAAACTTTCCCATGCCTTACTCAGAGTATTCTGGCCTGTGTCGAACTTTGTCAAAGCTTGCTTAAGGGTGTTCCAATCCCACATCTTCTTGCTATCCAATTCCTGTAGAACCCTCTGTTCTACGGAATACTCCATTCGGCTTAGAGCCGCTTCTACCCTATGGCCATCCTGCTTCAGTAACCACTCTACCTGTCTACAAAAAGTTCTAATATGGCTCTCAGAATCCGGCCCTGTTAGTGTTTCCAATGATAACGTTCTAACATAACTAAGGTTGAACACGGCTGTTTCCCTATCATCCCTCTTGGCCATGTCCGTTAGTTTGGGCAGAACCCCTGGATCAACTCTAAGGCTACCTGGGTGTGTGGTATCGTTCCCTGATTGTGGTACAGAGTGGGCACTTTCTGCCGGTGGGTCAGTTGGGTTTGTGTCCCTACCTACACCATACTCTAGATCAGTGTCTTGGTTCTTTGCATGCTGGAGTTCTTGTTTTAGTTCCTGGAGTTCTTGTTTTAGTTCCTTAACCTGTGTCTGTGATTCTTCTAACGCCGAGTATTGTCTCGCGTTGATCAGCAAAACCTCTTCCAATCTCTCTGCCAATGTGTCCCCAACTATGGTACTTCCCTGTTCTACTGACTCAGCCATTTTGACCTAAAGTGCTACCTCTCGGCCCAAGACAAATACGAACCGCTTCACACAACTACTCTCCTGTACTACTACAACCTTAATTGATCAATGGTATAATACAACACTATGCAACCTCTTAACATGGCACCAAAAATTATAACTCACATCAACTGGAGACCGAAAGTCCTATGGTATTCCATAGGTGAACCACTTGAGACACTTCTCAGACACAGTGTGGACTCCCTTACCTCAACGTCACCAAAGTTAATCCACAACTTCTGCAAGTATTAATACATATTAACACTGGATAAAACACAAACACAAACACAAAACACACAATGACACACATGACTTCAGTACTGTATAAATTTTCAAAAATTCTTCTTACATTTCTGTACTCAAATCAATGTTATTCACCTGCAAGTATCACTCAAAAATCAGATTATCCATCATTAAAATACTTGTCTATACTTGCAACTTTAAATCACAACTTCAATTCCCTCGGATTTGATCAATGATTAAAAACCATCCCACCGCTATAGCCACCAATTTATACTGCCAGATCTGGGGTCACTAAATCTAAGGGGATAACTTAACTCTAATCTTAATTTCTAAGGGTCGCTGCCACCAGACCCCCTCTGGACAGCATGTAGCTCGTTAGGTAGCGGGCAGAGTGAACTAGGCATTGGGTTAGGTTTTCCATTGATCAGATCGATAAGGGTAAAGAAGGGTGAAACCATAACATGTCTTCATTGATTTATTTCTTATAAAACACACTGGTAAAAAAAACATACATGAACTGGCCTTCCTCAGAAGAACAACGGAATTTTGGTTACCCAACTGGGCCCCAGACTCCTACATTACTGGCGGGTCATCCACCCACTTATTGCACAACAATCGGTGAACGCCGTATCTCGGTCGTTCCTTCTTACAATATCCCTTAACACATCAGACTGTTCCACTGGTGTGGCTTGTAGCACCGTCGGTTATCATACATAGTAGCACCATCGCAACACACCTGTTACACTCCATACCTGCAAGTATGTGACTCCTTGTGACTTTTAGGTCTACACCACGGGCCCCTCGTTCGCACACCGCCCTCGGTGGGTAAGGACGAGGGCTTGACCTAGAGACATACCAGCACTATTTCTACGCCTGGTATTATAGGTCGCTCCAAGTGACGACCGCAGTTTCTCACGGTCTCCTTAGTTGTGACTATTCATGTGGAGTGGTGCGCTGGGAATCCACCGGTTCATAGTGGACTGGTATAGTGGGGAGTAATTCCCCACCTGGTGTGGCGCTCCAGGAGACAATGGCGGCTGGGCGGCAAGATACCCCAACCACGTGGCACCTGTGTTGACGGCAGAACGGGAAAGACTAAGCAATAATGCCTGACGGGCGGTTATCCCATCCCTTAACACATCCCTATCACACTTATATATCCGGCAAAGCTTTAAACTGTAGTCACTGTTATTTATCAACCTTAATTGTAGGGCGGGATATAGCCCGCTAGGACACTGACCTGTGTTGACGGCAGAACGGGAAAGACTAAGGCCGGCTTCCCGCCGCTTCTCGTCACATAGGCCTACAGTTTCCAATCCTCAATTTACATTTTTGTTTCTTATGGTTCTCCCCTGAACACTTTACGGTATATTGTCCTTCATTTCTTATAAACACATATATTAATCCTAACTTATACACTAAGGTCAGGTCTTGGTTTGCTAGTGCTTGGTTAAATGCCTGGGATTTTAATATCAACGGGCATCTGAGGCGGGTACATGACGCGCCTTGAAACAAAAGCCGAATGATCATGGCGGGGGTGTATCAACTTCACTTAAAAACTGTAATGAGGGGTCCTCCTCTCACACAGCGCACGATTTGAACACAGACCTCAGATTCTCTGATCACTGTACCTGTCGTGGGTATATGTCACGTGAGGCTACGAGGTGTATTAAATTCATACCGACGCATACACGATATTTCCTTTCCAGTATAGTTTCTAGATCACTGTCAACACCTCACATAGTTCTGATACATTTATCCCTTTTTCCCGATCATTGTTCTCATGTATTTTCATATGATATCTGTTGGGGTTAGGTTCGCTACACGCTCACAGACGTAAATAGTAGGACCTTCAAACCCTGCTCCACACTTAGTCTTACAGTACCCTAGTCCGGCTCAACTGGACTTAACATTCATCTTATGCCTACCCTGAGTGATCCTTAATGCTATGAATACATACACTTGATATGATATAACTATACCTGGGTACAATACCACACATGGTCTAGGAACCTTGAGTAGGTGAGTTGTCCTTTCTCAATGTTTCCCGTTTTCTGGGGTTCTACAAGCGCTGTGCATTTGAATGTTATGTAGCGTAATATGAATTAGATGGGATTTTTAGGGATGACAATGATGTGCGCAGTACAAACATACCTGGAGAGACGTTGAGGAAGTCACGAATGCGTGATTCTCCCTCGTGTAGAGGTATATATGTGCACCTGCTGGGCAGCTTGGGCCTCCCTATTCATACCAGAAGGGTCGATCTTATCAACAACATAACTTCTCTATCATTTTGGATCACTGTAGACTTAGTTATGAACTCCGGTGTTCTTGATCAGGGTAATTTCCTATGTCTATTCATATAATCTAATCAGAGGTTGAGCTTGCCAGGAAAAGGTGGAATATACACGTCGATAACATTAATTCTGCAAGCTCAGGCCTGAGGCGAACAAGGGGCTATTCACGGGGAGGCGCTAGATCTTGGAGATTATACCAGTTGACAGAATAGTTCAGGAGATTAATGACTTTCTCAAATAGACAACTGACACTAATTAAACTATAAACATCAGATTCTCTGATGTCGGGGCGACAAAATGATATAACTTCAGGCGCGATCAGAAACTCATGGATACCCCCACGGACGACATAAAATACGCCAATCTAGCTGGCAAACTCGACACTCACTTACTTGACACGTTCTACTAACGATAAGGACAGTTGAAGCATTCTACCCCACTCACAATGGATCTTGAATGTTCCAACTGTAAACAGACATATCTAAGTTGACTCAAAACAAGGGTGTTCTCTCTCACACTCAAATTCATTTTATAGAGAGGTTGGTTTCAGTAAGTCAGAGAAAATGGGATAACGGAGGACTGAGGTGTCTTGAAGTGATGAGAAAACGGACTCCTCAGATGGAGGACTCAAACGAAAGCCGAGTTACATGTTTTGTGGGCTATTAAGCGTAATATGAATCATTTGATTTTGGCGCTAACTGACGTGTAAGACCGTGGTCATTACATCAGGGCGTCAATATAGCTGTCCATCCTATAACACAAACCCAGAGTGTTACATATGAAAAGGAATCTACTGCTGCTATGCCACTATAGGCAAGCAAGTAAAAAGTAAACCCAGAGCGTCGTTGTTACAGAGAAAAGGAATCACATATAAAACTACTGTATGTAGTATATTAAAAATGTAAAATGTAGTATATATGTAGCATTAACAAAAATATTATCTTATAAAGATGATGATAAAGAGGATAATGTTATTAACCTCGAAGGAGATATTGATCACCTTTTTTGGAGTAATTACATAGAAGAAATACGAACAATTTATGACACATCAGATAATGTTTTAAAAATTTTTAGATGTTATTCTTTAACATCAAAAGCTATTATTATTTTTAATGCAGCATCCTTATTATGTTCTATAATATTTCCAAATCAAAATTACAGTTTAATATTAAATGTAATGACTATGTCTTTAGTGTCAATATTTGATATTAATAATAGGTGTGATATATTATATAAAATTCAACTTGTATATTCTAACCATATAATTCCAGAATTAGAATCGTTTATATACGAAAATATACATGAGAATGTTAGAGAAATAAGAGATATTTTAGGTAAAAAAAGGATTAAAAAAATACGTTGAGGATTTGAAATATATTGATTTTTCTAGATTTATTGGCGAAATTACAGTTAATGGTTATCGTAAATATATGGGAGAATGGTTTACTATACCGGAAAGTTTAAAATATATAGATTATACACATATTATTATGTTCTCTCATTTATATTGTATGTTTTATAATTATTATTAGTTTACAATTATATAACATGGTCTTTTAACTCTATAGCGATCATGGCTGGGAGAGAATTAATATAGTATACAACTTTACATTGAGGGTTTTATTTGGTAACCCAGCCGTGAGACCCTTCCCTCAGCTATATACTATTCTCTATTAACAACAGAGTAGAGAGTATAAAATATTGTTACCGATACCGATGATAATGTTTTATTAAATTTGGGATTAAAAAAAATACACAACAGTCTCGACTATCACTAGAATCAGTTAAAGGACTACAGTGTCAAACCTTTATCCTAGGTAGCACTAAATGCAATAATTCTTTAACAGCGTGATATCTACGACAAACTGTAAGGAAAATTTTTCTTCTATAATCTTAGAAAGATCAGTCTTTTGTTTCTAGAGGAAGCTACTGAATCATGGGTGAGGGTGTAGTGGAATTCTCCCCTACAAACGCTGTTTGTCGCTGCCTAGCCGACCCCACCAATTCCCCAGTGTATGCCTCGTGGTCTAGGTCAACCAGCGCCGCCATACACCACGGAGCGGGGGTCAACTGCTAAGCCACGCCTACCCCCGCTATTTAAGACCTGACCTCGTGGTGATCTGTCTCTCTTTCTACCTACACCAACCAGCCAGCAACACCTCCGCCTGCCTGGCGGCCCTCGCTCCCGCTGGCGAGCATGGCGACCCACAAGCTGTCTTTCTCTGAGCGTCCTCACCAACCAGCTCTCTCTACATCACGCTTGTAACCATGCTGCCTTCCCAGCACCAAGCTGCATTGTACATCCAATACAACATGTATATAGAGAGCACATTGTGAGTTTCCTTTCTCCATCCCATCCTGAGTGTGAACCAAACATCTTGAACCCCACAAATGGTGACCCCCGGAGATTCGCACTCACACAGGATGGAGGAGAAACTGATCACGCTCCCAGTCTTCAAGCAACATGGAAGACTGGCTTATCCACCCAGAAGCAGCTCTCATCGGCTCTACAACTACTGTCTCTACACCACAGGTTAGACACCCTAGAGCAGCACTGTTTCTCCTAGCAGACACCAGCTCCTTTTCCTGCCCCCAAGCACCACGTCCTACCGACCCCAGCACACCCGTCCTGCCTCAGACGCCGACCCCGGCCCAGCAGTAACCCCTGCCGCCCCTGATGCGGCCTCTGTTCCTGAGTGCGGACCCACACACCCCTCTTTTCTCCCTCAGGTACTCCCTGCTAATGTCCTGCACCCTGCTGCTGTCGTGGACCCAGCTGCTGTCACGAGCCCTCATCCGCTTCTGCTGACTCAGCCCCTGCTCCTGACCCAGGTCCACACACCCCAGCAGGCGCATCTGTCGACTCTGTACCTGCCGTGAGGGAAGCACAACATTCATCGCCTCCACACACCCTTATTCTCCCTCTCTACTCCCACAGATATTGTGTATCTAGACAGTTGTATCCAGCGACCGGCTCATCCACGCCATCGCCGTTGTCTCACATGAGGCACGCACCGCCCGTTCTGCCTCACATGTGCTTTGCAACTCTGCAGACAACAAGTCTCCTACACAACCTGGAGGGAAGGGGGAGTATTGTAGTGGAATTCTCCCCTAC
Organism: Homarus americanus; assembly: GCF_018991925.1. Taxonomy (NCBI): domain Eukaryota; kingdom Metazoa; phylum Arthropoda; class Malacostraca; order Decapoda; family Nephropidae; genus Homarus; species Homarus americanus. Next base: position 3,611,292 of record NW_024731675.1, on the reverse strand, counting down.
AAACGCTGTTTGTCGCTGCCTAGCCGACCCCACCAATTCCCCAGTGTATGCCTCGTGGTCTAGGTCAACCAGCGCCGCCATACACCACGGAGCGGGGGTCAACTGCTAAGCCACGCCAACCCCCCGCTATTTAAGACCTGACCTCGTGGTGATCTGTCTCTCTTTCTACCTACACCAACCAGCCAGCAACACCTCCGCCTGCCTGGCGGCCTTCCCTCGCTCCTCCGCCTGCCTGGCGGTCCTCTCTCCCGCTGGCGAGCATGGCGACCCACAAGCTGTCCTTCTCTGAGCGTCCTCACCAACCAGCTCTCTCTACATCACGCTTGTAACCATGCTGCCTTCCCAGCACCAAGCTGCATTGTACATCCAATACAACATGTATATAGAGAGCACATTGTGAGTTTCCTTTCTCCATCCCATCCTGAGTGTGAACCAAACATCTTGAACCCCACAAGTGGTGACCCCCGGAGATTCGCACTCACACAGGATGGAGGAGAAACTGAGCACGCTCCCAGTCTTCAAGCAACATGGAAGACTGGCTTATCCACCCAGAAGCAGCTCTCATCGGCTCTACAACTACTGTTTCTACACCGCAGGTTAGACAACCTAGAGCAGCTCTGCTACTCTAAGCAGACACCAGCTCCTCTTCCTGCCCCAAGCACCACATCCTACCGACCCCAGCACACCCGTCCTGCCTCAGACGCCGACCCCGGCCCAGCAGTAACCCCTGCCGCCCTTGATGCGGCCTCTGTTCCTGAGTGCGGACCCACACACCCCTCTTTTCTCCCCCAGGTACTCCCTGCTAATGTCCTGCACCCTGCTGCTGTCGTGGACCCAGCTGCTGTCACGAGCCCTCATCCGCTTCTGCTGACGCAGCCCCTGCTCCTGACCCAGGCCCACACACCCCAGCAGGCGCATCTGACGACTCTGTACCTGCCGTGAAGGAAGCACAGCATTCATCGCCTCCACACACCCTTATTCTCCCTCTCTTCCCCCACAGATATTGTGTATCTAGACAGTTGTCCCCAGCGACCGGCTCATCCACGCCATCGCCGTTGTCTCACATGAGGCACGCACCGCCCGTTCTGCCTCACATGTGCTATGCAACCCTGCAGACAACAAGTCTCCTACACAGCCTGGAGGGAAGGGGGAGTATTGTAGTGGAATTCTCCCCTACAAACGCTGTTTGTAGCTGCCTAGCCGACCCCACCAATTCCCCAGTGTATGCCTCGTGGTCTAGGTCAACCAGCGCCGCCATACACCACGGAGCGGGGGTCAACTGCTAAGCCACGCCTACCCCCCGCTATTTAAGACCTGACCTCGTGGTGATCTGCCGCTCTCTCTACCTACAGCCACAGCCAGCAACACCTCCTCCTCTGCCGCTGCCTGGCGGCCCTCCCTCCTCCGCCTGCCTGGCGGTCCTCTCTCCCGCTGGCGAGCATGGCGACCCACAAGCTGTCCTTCTCTGAGCGTCCTCACCAACCAGCTCTCTCTACATCACGCTTGTAACCATGCTGCCTTCCCAGCACCAAGCTGCATTGTACATCCAATACAACATGTATATAGAGAGCACATTGTGAGTTTCCTTTCTCCATTCCATCCTGAGTGTGAACCAAACAATCTCATACCCCACAAGGGATCTCCCCAATCCATCGAGAATAATAACTGCCCCTAGATAAAGATTAATCAATAAAGATAATATCCCCTAACTAAAAAATCAATAAGGAAACTATCTATTTTACCTATAATTGTGTAAAATTTCCTTATTTTTTGTGTAATAATCGATAACAATACTGAAAATCTACCTAATACTCTCTTCTAAATTTTAATTGGATTTGTTTTTTCCCTACTAAGTAAGGGTCTGTATGTAACGGGCCGAGTTTTCTCTTTTCAATAATTTACCATCCAGCTACTCTTTTCTGTTAGTATTCTATTTATTCATAGCCTATTCTTATTTGTTCTGTGTAGCATTCTTTCCAATGAGTCTCCTGTTTTATATACTTATTCTTCTTCCATTCTTTACATATATACTTATTCTTATATATTCTTGCTTACATTCTTATATGTTCTTTATCACTATATACCTTATATTCTTATATATTCTTATATAAGTAATTCTCTTCTCAGTTCTGTATGTTCTTTATCTTAATCTTTCATGATCTATATATTTAATAATTTCTATGCTGTGTCATTAGTTCCACAATGTACATACATGTCTTATCTTTCTTTTCTTGTATTTTCCAAGACTTTCATTTCGTTCATATATATTATATTCTCAGTTTCAATGTTCTTACCTTTCGGAAGTATACTTTGTTTTATGTCTATTCTTATACATGGGTTAGTCTGGGGAACCATGTTACTCTTAGTAGAACTCCTTTTATACTTACACCGGGTAGCTGCCACCACCCAGACTTTTCATTATATAACATAACTCATGGAAGGGTTTTGGGTAGTGTGGTAGATGTATAGGCACGTGAGTAAGTATTATATTCTGGGAACCAATGTTTAGAAGGAGTAGAGTGGTGATACTCGTAGTTTACTAATTCAATATTTATTAACACAGTGAGTGGAGAAGATGCATCTTAGATTCACTCAGGCTAAACAGAACCGCAATTAACTTATTAAGTCATCAAACACTTCAAGAACTTATTACCTCATTAATCACCTCCAAATACTTATTATACCATTAAACAACTCCAAGTACTTACACCATTCTACAACTATTACTCATTACTTCACTCGACAACTGTTGTATTATTTCTTTGACAAGTAAGATTTAGAAATGACTACACACTGTCAATAACACTGGACCCGCAGGTCTTACTTTAACAAGGAACAAATTACCTCCTCAATTCTTGGTTAGCACCTTATACTCTCAGGTTATTCTTTCATGGCTACTACAGATGAATACATAACACACTGGGCAACTCCACAATTAGTAACATACAATATTTCTTATCAGTTCACAAGGAACCACCTGGTACCTTGAACTCTCATTCAGGGGTTCAATACTTAACCCGGGATACTATATTTCTGCTAGTTATCCCTCCAAACATGGGCCGACACTGCTCCATGCAATAGATGAGGTACAATCTCCAAGTGGAGTCAGCGGGCACATTTGTTTACAGCGACCGCCAAGCTGAAGGCTCGCTCGCTAGGTGCACCCAGGGAGGTTGACTCGTAACACACTGGCAGAGTGGTGAGGGCGCTTCCCGGGGGAATCGTGTCCTGGGATTCTAAACGCGCCCCCTTAGAGACAGTCTTCAAGAACCATCTTGCCCATAGGTAGCTACCGACCCTCAGGAGAGTTGCTAACACACCCGCGTCTGGAGACGTGGAGAAGAAATCACAGGAGTGAATATTTAACTTCACTATACAAAACATACGTCTGGCACCGGTTCAGACGATAGCTAGATCTCTACTTTACTTGACTCAATTGGCACTGAAGGTACTATGTTAAAACATGAACCCTGATAATCACAAAAATGACTAAGTTAAACTGAGTTAATATGGCGGTGTGGAACACACGTGAACATACCTGGAGACGTGGAGAAGAAATCACAGGAGTGATTTTTCCTCGCGCGCCTGCATATATACGGGCCTGAGGGCATATTCCTACTAGAAAGACAAATTTTACTAACAATAGGCCCTCTATTCAAAGTAGTCACTGGACACCTAGCTGTGACCGTTAGTGTCACAGATCAGGCTAATTTTCTACATCTATATTTATGATTTAATCAGAGATTGAGTTTGTCAGTAAAGAGGTGAATTGAAGTTATATATGCGTTCGCAACTCTATTGACCTGACCGCAAACCACATCCCCGGTCAAACGGCCGTTAAGTCTTGGAGAATTTTGAGTTTGACAGGAACTGTTCAGAAGATTAATGACTTTCTTAAATAGACAACTGACACTAACTAAACTATGAACATCAGATTCTCTGATGTCGGGTCGACAAAATAATATAACTTCAGTAGCGATCAGAAACCCATGGGTATCCCCACGGACGACATAAAATACGCCACTCTAGCTGGCAAACTCAACACTCGCCTACTTGACACGTCTTACTAACAATAAGAACAGTTGAAGCGTTCTACACCACTCACAATGGATCTTGAATGTTCCAACTGTAAATAGACATATCTAAGTTGACTCAAAACAAGGGTGTTCTCTCTCACATTCAAATTCATTTTATAGAGAGGTTGGTTTCAGTAAGTCAGAGAAAATGGGATAACGGAGGCCTGAGGCGTCTTGAAGTGATGAGAAAACGGACTCCTCAGATGGAGGACTCAAACTAAAAGCAGAGGTACATGTTTTGTGGGCTATTGAGCGTAATATGAATCATTTGATTTTGGCGTTAACTGACTTGTATGACCGTGGTCGTTACACGTATATTATATTTACAAAAAATATAAACCACTACCCAATAATTCCTAAATAAAAAACTATACAAATTGTTTTTTATAGGTAATTTTGGGGGATATTAATCTAATTGACAAGACAAATCAATACCAATCTTCCCCAGAGGAAGATAAGAGAGTTGCATGCAATTTTGGTTTTCTGGGGAGAACCCTTCTATAACAATCCTTTAAATGTAATTGTCATAAAAAGTTGTCCCGTATGGCACAGGATATTTACC
>NW_024731675.1:3597881-3606554 GCF_018991925.1 Homarus americanus | reverse complement strand
TGGGTATGTTATTCCATGGCCTAGCTGACATTCACTCATACCTGATGGTAATAATAAGTAAATGTAAATAGCTGCACTGAGAGAAAGTAAAGCATAGAAACAGGAAGAAAAGTGGGAGGGGTAGATAGCTTGTGGGCTGTCCACCTAGCGGAAACCGAGTTGAAATGTTGGGGTGTGTGCTGCTTCCGCATACTTCCCGCTCAAGGGAGGGAAAGGTGGAGAGGGAGAGCTAGGTATTCATTATTGTGATGGAGTGTTAATTGTTTGTTCTGATGGTGGTGTATTTGTTCTGTACTGTAAAGTGGGTCTTACATTCTCTATGTCATCATGAGCTCTTGGGCTAGCTATGTGTTTTAATGGATACTTCTTCTTTTAACTGGGAGAATGATTTATCTCCATCTTTACGTTTGAATCCATATTCTCTGTGCTTGGCTGTGTACGTATGTTTAGTGGTTGATATTTTCATTTTTGTATTTTGGCAGTGTATGAGAATGGCTTTATAGTTATTGGATTTGCTGATGGTGTGGTGGCATTTTCTCAGGTGAAAAATTATAGATGGTTGATTGGGCAGTCTGTTTGCATTTGCTTTGCATGTTTTTTGCTATACTGTTCTTGTTAATTCAATTTTGCCTTCGTTTAGAGTGTGTATAGGTACGTTGTTAGTGTGATTGGTGCTGGGTTTGTTTGTATTGTATGTGTATTGGTTTTCATATTAGTTTTTGATTTTCGTTGATTTTTGCTCGATAGCGTAAACAACATTGCATCATCTGTTTGCCTTGCAGATGTGACGTCATCATATAATATTCTCAAAGTATTATGGGTAGCATGTCTACCCATATTATTATGTAGAAGTGTGGGCGGTTTCCTTCCTAGGTACTCCTTGTATTTTGAAGTCTTGAGCTATGGTTACCTAAGTGATTTTGTACTCTCTATTGTCGAGAAGTTTAAAGAGTAAAGTTATTTGTGAGAGTTCTTCAGGTGGTAATTTTGTTGAGCTTCAGTGAATACCATCAAATGCTTTGCTACTTATCCTTAATACTGTATCTTGTTTGCTTTTTGTATAATTATTATTTTTCGTCTACCCGTCGTTCCTCCGATCCTCGCATTTGGGGAATTAATTTCTTGGTTTGTCTTCAATTTTCTTTAGCCCGCTGGGATCGAGGTTATGATGTGGATGTTGTCTCTTGGTTGACTGTGTTGCAGCGCCTGCATGGCCGATTTCGAGTCCGTGTGAATTATGATGGACTTATTGTGTTGTGTTGCAGCGTGCTGTAGGCCCTTTGAGATTGCTACCAGCTCTGTTTGTAGGGTGGAGCAGTCATTAGAAAGTCTCCATCGGAGGGTCTGACCTTGGGTGTAGAAGGCCGCTCCGTATCTAAGCCGCGCGTTTTAGCTTGAGGACGCCCTCCACTAGTTTGGGAAATGGATGAAGGCCAGTAGACTCGGGTAGCTTCGTGAACCCGATCATCAGGAACCCATCACCACCTATAGGGCCCAAACTGGCCAGCCTTCACCTAACGCGTTCACTGCCCATGTGGTGACATGGGAACATCAGGCCCAACAAACAACTGCCAGCCCCCATCATTGTTGGAGGAGTCCATGACTCAGTAGGGCTATTTGGTGGTTGTGTTATTCCACCGGAATTGGAGTTTGTTCAAAGGTTCCACGTGGTGAGGAGACTCCCATGGCTGGTGCTGTTGAGTATTATGTCTGGAGCTGTTTGAGCAGTCAAGTGTGGTAACTGGCACCATTGCCACGGGTATTAAAAATGCTTTAAGGTGCTGAGAGAGTTTATGTGTGTCTTGTGTATGTACACCCAGTCGTGGTGTAAGTGGAAATTGGACCTAAGGGCCACAGTACAAAATAAGTTAAGCCAGAGAGTTGACCCTGTAGTTGAGTTCCGAATTGTTCATGAAACCTAACGTCATTTCAATAAGCAATTTGTGCTTTTAATAAACCATCTTATTTGTATGTTAGGGCTATTATTCACCTGCAGTTGTTCACCGTTATTCCTTCCTATTGCTTGATACCACACTTACATATACCCATGTGTCCTAACCCTCGAGTCACGCTACCACAGGTCAGAGGTTGAAATATTAAAATAAATAAAAATAATGTCAGATAAGAGTTCACACTCTTATAGGGTCACAGCTCAAGATTGAAGAAGCCACAAGTCCAGAAAACTGTGAGAGAAAACTTTCTCGGAGTGAGAGTTGTGAACTCTTAGAACAATCTACCAGAAAGTGGTGTTATGGTACCGAGTGTGAGCTCTTTCCAAAAAAAAGAGACTTGACCAACACTGGAGCAGGTTCAGGTACATTCAGGAGCCGGTGCATGCCCAGTACTTGCCAACAGTGCGTAACAGACACGTGACCGATCGCCCAAGCGGCTAACAAGCCGATCAATGGTGAAGAGGATAAAAGTAAAAAGTAAAAGTGAGTTGCTAAGGAGTCACTTAAACAAAGCAAATCGACAGCCAAAGTTATTCTACACAGCGGTGTTTGAAAATGAGGCTACGAACTCATTACTCTTTCTAAGTATCACTTCTCAAACTAAGTAGTGACTGAGCTCTCAAAGACAAGAACCAAACTAGCGACAAATTCTTAGAACAGCAGTACTGGGAGGGGGGGAGTGGGGGAAGCAGATAACTGAGACTTTCCATTTAACTTGAGCGATAAATACGTTTTGTGTTTGCATTTCAGATAAATATCTAACTTCTAAAATACAAGACTGACAACACTTTCTGTTTCCATCGGATTCTCTAATGTACATATATCAAAACAAAATGACTTCAGCCTCGAACGACAGCCTCGTAAGAACACACTGTACATAAGATTTTCAGCTGGGAAACAGTGTTCTCAACACATAATATCGTAACACAAAATACTTGACATATAACATACAAGATACCTCCAACATTTACTCAATACATCTAGATTCCAGAGTCTTTCCTCTCCTTGTGGGTATACCTACTTGACTGTACAATAAATTCCTTCACTCATAACTTTAAATTCTTTGAGCATCCTGATTTATTTAAAAAAATACTTGAGTCCCTAAGCGAATAGACAAAAGAAAATGGACAACTTCGATATCCTGAAATGAATAGAGAACGAACGTTGCTAGTGGGGGGACTCAAACGTTTCATATATTTTGTGGGCTATGTCGCATAATATGAAAAATTAAGTGTTGACCGGACTTACTGCACAAACGTGACTATTACGGTGACTGCGATAGATGTACTTTACCTTGTTGAGAAGTGCATGAGTGTTACTCATTGTTGTTATGTGTACTTGAAGTAATTAGAAGTCTAGCATTTTTGTAATAAAGCATTTTTATTATATATTAGAGATAATATTTTCCTACAGTGACCACCTGTATTTTCTTCCCCATATCTTGGTACCATTAGTACAGTTCAACGTGACTTCCACTCGAGCCATGCTACCACAGGTCAGTGTTAAGTCAGGGAGTACAGTAGATAGAATGTAGAAGGGCTGAAAAGGAGTGCCAGGGGCTGGTTGCAAGCGAGGTCAAGTCAAGCTCAAAGGCGTTTTACCGCTGTAACGACCACGGTCGTACACGTCAGTTAACGCCAAAATCAAATGATTCATATTACGCTCACTAGCCCACAAAACATGTACCTCTGCTTTATTTTTGAGTCCTCCATCTGAGGAGTCCGTTTTCTCATCCCTTCAAGACGCCTCAGTCCCCTGTTATCCCATTTTCTCTGACTTACTGAAACCAACCTCTCTATAAAATGAATTTGAATGTGAGAGAGAACACCCTGGTTTAGAGTCAGCTTAGATATGTCGGTTTACAGTTGGAACATTCAAGATCCATTGTGAGTGGTGTTGAACGCTTCAACTGTCCTTATTGTTGGTAAGACGTGTCAAGTAAGTGAGTGTGAGTCTGCCAGGACAAACGATACCCATCGGTTTCGTTTCCTAAGAATATCCATGAGTTTCTGATCGCGCCTGAAATTAGATCATTTTGTCGCCCCGACATCAGAGAATCTGATGTTTATAGTTTAATTAGTGTCAGTTATCTATTTAAGAAAGTCATTAATTTCCTGAACTATTCTGTCAACTGGTATAATCTCCAAGATCTAACGTCTCCCTGTGAATAGTTCCTTGTTCGCTGCAGGCCTGAGCTTGCAGAATTGTTGTTATCAACGTGTATATTCCACCTTTTCCTGGCAAGCTCAACCTCTGATTAGATTATATGAATAGACATAGGAAATTACCCTGATCCGGAACACCGGAGTTCATAATTGAATATACGGTGATCCAACATGGTAGAGAAGGTATGTTGTTGGTAAGATTGACCTTTCTGGCATGAATATGGAGGCCCAAGCTGCCCAGCGGGGGCACGTATATACCTCTACACGAGGGAGAATCACGCATTCGTGACTCTTCTTCCACGTCTACAGGTATGTTCACGTGTGTTCCACGCCGCCATATTAACTCAGTTTAACTTAGTCATTTTTGCGAATATCAGTGTTCATGTTTCAACATAGTACCTTCAGTGCCAATTAAGTCAAGTAAAGTAGAGCTCTAGCTATCGTCTGAACCGGTGCCAGACGTATGTTTTGTATAGTGAAGTTAAATATTCACGCTTTCGTGACTCTTCTTCCACGTCTACAGACGCGGATGTGTTAGCCACTCTCCTGAGGGTCGATAACTACCTATGGGCACCATGGTTCTTGAAGACTGTCTCTAAGGGCGCATTTAGAATCCCAGGACACGATCCCCGGGAAGCGCCCTCACCACTCTGCCAGTGTGTAACGAGTCAACCTCCCTGAGTGCACCTAGCGAGGGAGCCTTCAGCTTGGCGGTCGCTGTAAACAACTGTGCCCGCTGACTCCACCTGGAGATGATACTTCATCTATTGCATGGAGCAGTGTCGGCCCATGTTTGGAGGGATAACTAGCAGAAATATAGTATCCCGGCTTAAGTATTGAACCCCTGAATGAGAGTTCAAGGTACCAGGTGGTTCCTTGTGAAGTGATAAGAATTATGGTATTTTACTAATTGTGGAATTGCCCAGTGTGTTATGTAGTCATCTGTAGTACCCATGAAAGAATAACCTGAGAGTATGATGTTCTAACCACGAATTGAGAAGGTAATTTGTTCCTTGTTAAAGTAAGACCTGCGGGTCCAGGGTTATTGACAGTGTGTAAGCATTTCTAAATCTTACTTGTCACAGAAATACTACAACAGTATCCAATAAAGTAATGAATATTTGGAGGTGTTTAATGAGGTAATAAGTTCTTGAAGTGTTTGATGACTTAATAAGTTAATTTCGGTTCTGTTTAGCCTGAGTGAATCTAAGATGCATCTTCTCCACTCACTGTATTAATAAATATTGAGTTAGTAATCTGAGTATCACCACTCTACTCCTTCTAAACATTGGTTCCCAGAAAATAATACTTACTCACGTGCCTATACATCTACCACACTACCCAAAACCCTTCCATGAGTTCTGTTATATAATGAAAAGTCTGGGTGGTGGCAGCTACCCCTTGTAAGTATAAAAAGTGTTATACAAAGAATAACATGGTTCCCCAGACTAACCCATGTATAAGAAAGACATAAAACAAAGTATACTTCAGAAAGGTAAGAACATTGAAACTGAGAATACAATCTATATGAAAGGAAATGAAAAGAAAGAACCTTGACTTGGAAAACATAAGTAGAGAAGCATAAGAGTTACTTACAGATATATAAGAATATATAAGAATATAAGGTATATAGAGGTAAAGAACATATAAGAAGATAAGTAATAACCTATAAGAATAAATATATATGTAAAGAATGGAAGGAGAATAAGTATATTAAACAGGGTACTCATTGGAGGAATGCTACACAGAACAAATAAGTATATGAGTAAATAGAATACTACAGAAAACAGTAGCTGGATGGTAAATTATTGAAAAGAGAAAACTCGGCTCGTTACACCGCTATGCAAAGTCGAAATTAAAAACGTGAGTAGGAGTATCAGACCTGAGGCTTGATGATGGTAGTTACGCAGATTCTGATCAGGATAAAGCTGAGGCATTGAAGAACTTCTTTTCCTCGGTGTTCACAAGAGAGGATGCGATTAACCTTCCTGCGTTTGAGGACAGACGGTTAGACACAGTACTGACCCACATTGTGTTCACATAAGAGGGAATTACAGTAGAAATAAACTGTCAAAGCTAAAGGTCCATAAGAGTCCCAGCCCGGATATGGTGAATCCCAGAGTGCTAAGAGTATACTACCAGCCTGGTGTCACTAATTCTAATGAGAAATACTTAACTAATCTTAATTACTAAGGGTCGCTGCCACTAGACCCCCTCTGGACAGTCTGTAACTCGTTAGGTAGCGGGCAGAGTGGACTAGGCGTTGGGTTAGGTTTTTCATTGACCAGATCGATAAGTGGAAAGAAGGGTGAAACCACAACATGTCTTAGTTCTTTCAATTATTCTTTCTACTTACTTCAGTTCATTTTGGTAGCATGTCGATGGTCTAGGCACATGGGTAGTGTAATTCTGATATCAGGGTCACTTGGACGGAAATAAAGGTAGCTACTAAGGGAGAAATGAATACTCCTAAAATACTCAAAGAATAAGTTTATTAATATAAAATCAAAGGGGAAAATAGATATTAACATACTGTATAATTACCAGGTTCAACTCCTGGGCTTATTGCAGACTCCGTATTTCTTATTTACTTATTTTCTTATTTACTCAACAGCAATTACTCAGATATTACACTCTTACCGTGCACACTCTTACTGGTGTCACATTACATTACATAGCAGGACCAGTTCCTTGTCCTTACTCCCAATACACTAATACTGATACAAACACCGCCATGGGGTAATTATTAACAAACACATACGACCACACTGTGAAACATAACTCCAAGGCCTGTCCCAGGGTATAGCACTGGCGCCTCTAATAACCGCAAAGCATTTGACAGAGTACCGCATCAGAGGCTTCTGAGAAAAATTAAGGCTCATGGTATCGAGGGGATAGTTTTAAATTAGATAAAATCATGGCTCATCGATAGAACGCAGAGGGTCAGCGTAGATGGTGTTAAATCTGAGTGGGGCCGTGTAACCAGTGGGGTTCCCCAGGGGTCAGTACTAGGCCCACTCTTGTTCATAATCTACATAAACGATTTAGATACTGGGATCAGCAGTGACATAAGCAAGTTTGCGGATGACACCAAAATAGGGCGGCAAATTAATTCAGGGCAGGATGCAAATGCATTACAGGAGGATCTAAATAAACTGCAGGTGTGGTCTGAAAAATGGCAAATGAAATTCAACACCAGCAAGTGCAGCGTACTTGATATTGGAAGAACAAATACTTATAATGTATACAGCCTTAACAACATCAACCTAGAGAAGTCGACTTGTGAAAGAGACCTAGGGGTACTTGTAAGCCCGGACCTACGGCCTAGAAAACAGTGCGTTAATGTTCGAAATAAGGCAAACAGAGTATTGGGTTTTATATCTAGAGGTGTAAGTAACAAGAGTGCAGAGGTCTTATTGCAACTATATCTTGCGCTAGTTAGGCCGCACCTCGATTATGCGGTTCAGTTCTGGTGCCCTTATTATAGAATGGATATAAATTCACTAGTCGGTGCAGCGAAGAATGACAAAAATGATTCCGGGACTTAGAAACCTTCCATATCAGGATAGGAATTAGTTAATATTCTGAAGGGAACCTTTTGAATCTGCTTCTAAGGTTTATAGCAAGTGTTACGCAGTCTGTTAATTTACTTTAATATCCAGGCTCTAGGCGTAACCAAACAAAAAAAGTGAAGTAAATTAAAAGGGAATAAAAATAAATAAAGTAAACCTTTAAGAATCTAATTAATTAAATGTTAACACAATAAAGAGCCTCGTAGGCTGTCACAACAAATTGATTCACCATCGAAACTTTTAAGACACAAATGATACTTAACATCGAAACATCAAAAGGGATAAAAATAAAGCGTAAAACATATAAAAGCCAACACTGAAATTAACTAACGTGAAACACTGAATTACTTAAATGTAACTAAGCAAATACTGATGGACATAAGTAGAGACATAAATAGGTACTCACATCCTTGACCACCGAAGGGGCAAGACGTACCTGGCGCTCCTCTCGGAGCACCCAGGTCAACAGTTAAGTTGGCCCATACCAACCCCCTCCCCTGAACCACTTCTCCCCACAGGAATATCAACAAGTTCTCGCCAGAAGTTACAATTTCATTTAGGAAAGGAATGGAACCAGTGTTAAACAGAGGTGAACATTGGTGAACAGTGCTTAAGTCAGTGAGAACAACTCAACAGTAAAAGTCATATTCAAGTTAACCTTCACACAGTGAGGTCCCAGGTACCCAGTGATAACGGCCCGTGAGACCCAACAACCAGCGATGTGTTAATCCGTCTACGATAGGAAGGCCTGGGGCCACACCTCACTCATATAACACCATCTGTGAGGGAATTACTACACCACGTCAAGTCCCTCATAACACCATCTGTGAGGGAATAACTACACCACGTGAGGTCCCTCATAACACCATCTGTGAGGGAATTCGTACACCACGTGATGCCCCTCATAACACCACCTGTGAGGGAGTTCCTACACCACGTGAGGCCCCTCGTAACACCATCTGTGAGGGAATTACTACACGTGAG